>NC_035440.2:62114048-62417844 GCF_002127325.2 Helianthus annuus | reverse complement strand
TTAGTCTTGGGTTATAAGCTAGGTCAGACTTTTGAAACTAATCACCTCCATATGTTTGTAAATAAATACGTGGGAAGCTACTCATTAATTTTAGTGAGTGGTTAGTGACAACAGTTTCTATGCACCATTAATCAATTCTCTAAATTCCCTATCCGGCGCCCTCTCCTATATATATATATATATATATATATATATATATATATATATATATATATATATATATATATATATATATATATATATATATATATATATATATATATATATATATATGATGTGCACAAAATGCAACATATAAATTACATCAATTGTGGCATAAAACTAACCCTTTTTTTAGTACTAATGTTGGAAAAAGTGTGCTTTTATCTTCCTTTTGTATTTTCAGGATTAAATGAGCTCAAATGAACAAAAGAAGCAAAAAGACAACTAAATCTAACAAAAATACAAGAAAAGGAACAAAAGTGGCATGCCCGACCTCCCGACAGCATCTTCCCAAGCAAAACAAAGAAGACAGAAGACTGAACACGCCCCGTGCTCAGTGAGCACGGGGCCGTGCCTAAGTGCCAATGGAAAAGACAAAGTCATAGAAGCTTTTGTTGCCCACCACGGGGCCGTGCCCAGTGGACACGGGGGCGTGGTCAACTTCCTGCAGGCGCATTTATTGAAATTGCGAATTGCAATTAATGAAGAGAGAGATGCGGATGGACACGGGGCCGTGCCCAGCGGACACGGGGCCGTGCCCAGCGGACACGGGGCCGTGCCCGAGCTTCTGTTCAGCCTATAAATAGGAGTGTTTGGAGCTCTTGCAACTCATCCCTTGGCACACCACCTCTCTCACACTTCACCCACCACCATCACAACACCATCATCCACCACCATCATCCATTGTCCATCATAGAGTGTGTGAGTCGTCTCGGGATCCAAGATTGATCGTAAGAGTTCTTGACAATCAAAGGCCATGTTTGCCTAAGTCTCTTACATCACTTGTTGAAGATAAGTGTTTAGTATAATACTTTTTATTTTTAATATTTTGCACTTTTTAATTGGTTTTGTATTAATGACTTTAATTACTAGTTTCTTATGTTGAAGGTGATTCTTCCTTATCGTTTGTCCGTGGTGTCTTGGCATTATTTTACTGTCTATATAAAATAAAAGATTTTCACCATTCATATCTCCACGGTCTATATGGAGGTATGTTGGCTACCTGGTTGGGGGTTAAGGGAACGGTTTGGTAGGAGTCTTGCCATTGTTCAGTGTATAGATCCTGCAAAGGACCTGGGTCAAATTTAGTAGGACCTCCTTCAATACCCAAAGGTATTGGATGGCGGGGGTCCAAACTCTTTGATCCCCTCATAAGTTAAACTACTATTAAAACTTTAACCCGGCTACTTAGGACTGTGTCCCTGCTGACTCAGACTACTTAGCCGAGGGTAACGTCGCCTTCAAAAGAGGGGCCTACCACATTATGCATTAATAATTTAATTAATTATCTTTCAATAATCCGACCCTTTAGGATTGTATCCTTGCTGACTCAAACTACTGGGTTGAGGGTAACGTCGCCTTCAAAAGAGGGGCCTACTACAATAACTAAGATAATCTCTTAAACAAGTGCAACAGTGCGAAAATAATCAAAGGTTATACTACACACGAGTCGGATCCAAGTGATTCATCTTGTCTATCTGTTTTTATTTTCATTTTATTTTTCAGCATTTTCGTTACATTTTCGTTAGTTTTATTTTCTTAAAAACCTTTTTCTAACATTTTGATTGATTATACGTTGAGGATAAACCGGTACTAAAAGCTCTTGTGTCCTTGGACGACCTCGGTATCTTACCAACACTATACTACGTCGACGATGGGTGCACTTGCCCATATGTGTGTTTAGTATTAGTAAATATCGTGTTTTATAAATTTAAAACTTGGCTAAAAAGTGTAAAAAAGGGCTTAAAAATATATACCTAAATTATATTACACCTAACGCACATCAAGTTTTTGGCGCCGTTGCCGGGGACACAAGGATTTTAAGAAAGCTTAAAATCGACGGCCTAATCAGTTTTTTAAAACTTTTTCAAAAACGCGCGCGCATTTTTCTGCATTTTAGTTTAGTTTGCATTTACAGTAGCCTAAACACGGGGCCGTGTTCACTGAACACGGGGCCGTGCTGCATATTTTTTATTAAACACCCAGATACAGAGTCTGAACACGGGGTCGTGCTCACTAAACACGCCCCCTGTGCTCAACGTGACCAGTAACTTTTATTAAAACGCCCAGATACAGACCCTGAACACGGGGCCGTGTCCACTGAACACGGGGCCGTGTCCAGCCTCTGTTTCCATCTTTATTTTTGTTTTCTGGTCCTGAGACTCAGTTGTGGTCTGTTGAGTGATCCCTATGGATCAATACTCAGGAGGCTACAACTACACCTATGAGGAGGATGATTACATGAGAGACTATTGCACTAATTGTGGTAACCCGCACTCGGTACAATATTGTAACTTATTTCAACCATCCAATTCATACAACTATTATGAGGAGCCCAGGTACGAACCATCGACTTCATACACATCCTATGAAGACCAAAGGTATGAACCCTCTCCCTCATACTCATATTTTGATGAACCAAGGTATGAACCTTCATACTCATACTTTAAGGAGTCAAGATATGAGCCACCACCTTCATACTCTTGTTATGAGGAACCGTGGTGTGAAAAACCCACCTCATATGAGTACTATGAAGAACAAAATTACGACCCTTATCCATCATATGCTTACAATGAAGAACAATGGTATGAACCATCTACTTCATATGAGTACTATGAGGAACCAAGGATCGAACAACCGGATTCAAGCTTTGAGGATCCCGATCCTTTCTCTATCACCGAAGTGGCCGATAAGATAATAGAAAAACTTAAAACTATCGAAAGATACATAAAAGAATCTCGCGCAAGGGAAGAGGAGTCTCGCACAAGAGAAGAATTAAATAAAGAAACGATAGTTGAAAAGTTAAAAATGGAAGAACAAATAAGTGAAAAACCGACACATGAGTTAAACAACGAAAGAGGTGAGGCCGATAACGTTAAACTTCAAGAAAAGTCTAATTTTGAAGAAATTAATCTCTTGTCACCTTCTTTTGAAAATCATTGTTTAGTATCAACTCATGCTAAGTTTTTAAAAGAGTTAAACACTAACGCAAAAATTGAGGAAATGGTAAGTGTTAAGTTAACTAATGATCAAACTTCACTAATAAAAGAAGACCCTTTTGAAATCAACATTACACCGGTTCCATGTTTTTTTCAAAATACATTTATTAGTAACATCACCATTGATAAGGATCTTTGTGTTAACATAATGCCTAACTACATTTTCGAAAAATTGAGTATTAGTGATTTTGCTCCACTTTAAATACCCATTTTTCTATCCAATCGGAGAGTAATAAAATCAATCGGTGTAGTTGAGGATGTCTTGGTTCAAACAAATCAAATGGTAATCCCAGCCGACTTTGTCATCCTCGATGACACTGCTCTAGTGTTGGGAAGACCTTTTGTGAAAACTCACGAAGCTTTGAAACACCGGAAGTTTAATAATCTACCTCTTCAATTAGGGGCATTCAAAAGGAGCATAGATCTTGAGTGTTCAATGAAATATCCTTTTGGCAACAATGACCCCCTAATTGAAGATGAAGATGAGCCACCTGATACAAGTGAAAAGATTGACCACTTTGTTGAAGAAGAGGTCGCCATAAAACAAACCTTTAAAGTTCTTGATCAAAATGAGCCCCAAAATAAGGAGTCTCCTCAAGACCCGCCCCTTGAGCTCAAAGAACTGCCGAAAGGTTTGGAATATGCTTTTCTAGACAAAGATGGTAATTCACCTGTAATTATTTCGTCTAAATTAAGTAGTATAGAAAAAGAAAAATTAATTAAACTTTTGAAAAAACATAAAAATGTGATTGCTTGGAAGCTTGTAGATATAAAAGGAATAAGCCCTTCCATGTGCACGCACAAAATTCTAGTGAACGATGACTACAAATCAGTAATACAACCACAACGAAGAGTAAATCCAAATGTCCAAGAAGTGGTTAAAAATGAGGTCGTCAAACTACTTGACGCCAGACTTATTTATCCTATCTCCGATAGTCCTTGGGTAAGTCCCGTCCAAGTAGTCCCAAAGAAAGGAGGTATGACGGTAATAACTAATGAAAAGAATGAATTAATACCAAACAGAACCGTCACAGGATGGAGAGTATGTATAGACTATAGACGATTAAATGAAGCAACAAGAAAAGACCACTTTCCTTTGCCATTCATTGATCAAATGTTAGAACGACTATCCGGTCATAAATTTTATTGCTTCTTAGATGGTTTTTCAGGTTACTTCCAAATTCCGATAGCGCCTGAAGACCAAGAAAAGACAACTTTTACGTGCCCCTACGGAACTTTTGCTTATCGTCGCATGCCATTCGGTCTATGTAATGCCCCCGCAACATTCCAACATTGCATGGTGTCCATCTTCCATGACATGATATAAAAAACAATGGAAGTCTTCATGGACGACTTTTCTATCTTTGGAGATTCATACGACCAATGCCTCGATAACCTTGAACGAATGCTATCCCGATGTGAGGAAACTAACCTCGCCCTTAACTGGGAAAAATGCCATTTCATGGTAACAGAGGGAATAGTACTTGGTCACAAGATCTCGAGCGAAGGAATGGAAGTTGATCAAGCGAAAATAGACACAATTTCTCGATTACCTCCACCATCCTCCGTTAGAGCAATCAGAAGTTTCTTAGGGCATGCCGGATTTTATAGACGGTTTATCAAGGACTTTTCTAAAATTTCAAGACCTCTAACAAAATTACTTGAAAAAGATGCGCCTTTTATCTTTGACAAGGATTGCAATCAAGCATTTCTAACCCTCAAGGAAATGCTAGTCAATGCACCTATCATGATAGCGTCTGATTGGAAATTACCTTTCGAAATCATGTGTAATGCAAGTGACTTTGCTGTTGGAGCAGTCTTGGGACAAAGAAAAGAAAAGCATTTACACCCAATTTATTATGCTAGTAAAACACTTAACGATGCATAAGAGAATTACACAACCACTGAAAAAGAATTACTAGTTATGGTATTTGCTTTTGATAAATTTCGTTCTTACCTTGTTCTTTCTAAAACTATAGTCTATACAGATCATGCAGCCATCCGATACCTCTTCAAGAAACAAGACGCAAAACCCCGTTTGATCAGGTGGATTCTACTCCTACAAGAATTTGATATTGAAATCAAAGACAAAAGAGGAGCAGAAAACACAGCAGCAGATCATCTTTCACGTTTAGAAGACCCAGCTTTGGAGGCAACCAGGGAAGAGCAAATCAACGAAAAAATTCCAACAGAGTCCCTGGAAATGGCGGAACATAGACAGGAGCCTTGGTATGCCGAGTATGCTAACTACTTAGCTAGCGGTATAGTCACCAAGGGATGGCCACATCACCAAAGAAAGAAATTCTTTGCTGATGTAAAGCATTACTTTTGGGAAGATTCTTATTTTTTCAAAATGTGTGCCGACCAACTCATCCGAAGGTGTGTAGATGGCAACGAAGCACGAAGGATTCTCCACCATTGTCATGAAGGTCCATATGGAGGACATCATGGTGCCGCTAGTACCGCACGAAAGGTATTTGATTCAGGATTTTATTGGCCGACCATTTACAAAGACGCGCAAAGTCTTGTCAAGACATGTGATGCTTTCCAAAGATCACGTAATATTTCTTCCAAAAATGAAATGCCACAAAATGGCATTCTCGTTTGTGAAATTTTTGATGTGTGGGGACTCGATTTCATGGGACATTTCCCACTGTCAAAAGGAAACAAATATATACTAGTGGCAATCAATTACTTGTCTAAATGGGCCGAGGCTGAGGCACTTCCAACAAATGATGGAAGAGTCGTGGTAAGATTTTTGAAAAAATTATTCTCTCGTTTCGGAACACCTAAAGCATTAATAAGTGATAGAGGTACCCATTTTTGAAATCATCAACTCGAAAAAATCCTAACAAGATATGGGGTCTATCACCGGGTCTCAACAGCATATCACCCTCAAACAAACGGACAAGCCGAAGTGACTAATAGAGGTTTAAAACGGATACTTGAAAAAACCGTAGGTTTAAATAAAAAGGAATGGGCCGATAAATTAGATGATGCTTTATGGGCTTTTCGAACTGCTTATAAAACAACTATAGGCACAACCCCATATAAGCTCGTCTATGGAAAAAGTTGTCATTTGCCGGTAGAAATAGCTCACAAGGCCTACTGGGCAATAAAAAATGTAAACTTGGATTTAGAAATTGCAGGTAAAAATCGATTTTGTCAAATAAATGAATTAGACGAATTAAGGAATTATGCATACTCTAATTCTGAAATTTATAAGGAAAGAATGAAAAATTTACACGACAAACACATTAAACCTAATGAATTTCGAGTGGGAGATCAAGTTCTATTGTTTAATTCACGACTTCGATTATTTCCTGGTAAATTAAAATCTAGGTGGTCAGGACCTTTTTCCATCACCCATATTTTTCCTCACGGTGCAGTAGAAATTAAATCTCGAAATGAAATTCCATTCAAAGTCAATGGCAATGGCTGAAACTCTATCAAGGATCCATTGAGGATGAGGAGGAAGAGATCTCGCTTCAAACGGTCGACGAGTAAAGGCATCAACATCATACCTGGTACGTTACGAACAAGCGGGTAAACATCGAAACCGGTAAGTCTTCTAACCAAGTTTTTGGGAAAACAGGGCGCTCACACGAGCACTGAAAAAAAATTTCAAAAACTTTGCTCGGCACGGGGCCGTGTCCGCGCAACTATCGGGATAAAACCCCTTTTCCATATCAGTTACATCATTCCACACGCCCCGTTTCCCCGAAAAACGCTCTGGTCCAGGCGATTTTCCACAAATTTTCGACGTCTCCTCTCATTCTAACAACATCAAGGTATGATTTTATCATCATTAGTAGTTAGATTATTCACTTGCATGTAGTTAAAACATCAAAAATTTGGGGAAAAATCTAGGGTTCTTGAACTTCATCCGGATCAAACCTCAAATTTTTGCTTAAATATGTTAGCATTAGTTTAGATTAGTGTTATGGGAAGTAAATCCACTTGTATTGTTGATAGATTTGCCCGATTTCTCACAAAAACCCCAAACCCTTGTTTTTGAACCGAAAAAGATAAAATTGAAGGGGTAAACGGTTTGTTTTGGGAAAAAACAGCACTTGGGGTTTCATTTTCGAGGGAAACCGCACCTACTTGGCCAAAAATTTTCAGATTTTCAGGACCGGGTCGAAAAATGGAAATTTTTGAGTAACAGACGCCTGGACACGGGGTCGTGCCCGCTGAGCACGGGGCCGTGTCCAGCCCACTGTTTGCAGTTTTTCTCCGAAAATCTCATTGTTACGTGCTAACTTTTGGTGTATTCTTTCAGATGTCGAAGAAGTTCACAAGATTCAACGCAAATGAGCTCGATGCTAGGGCCAGATATGACACACTTCAAACAAGACCCGAAGAATACCCAAGACAAGCATGCACGGACCTCTTAGCCATGGTGAACCAACTTGACCGGTTTAACAACCTCGTTACCGGCCCACTAAGGGTTGCCCTAACCACTCGACTTCGATCGGTACACGAGTGCACTATGGAGTTCTACAGCACCTTCACTTTCAATTCGAGGTGCGACCCTTTCGACAATAATGGGGTTGCATTTCGGTGTGGTGGAACTAGGTACTCGATCTCTATGGCACAATTCGGGGCAATAGTTGGGCTGTATACGGAGGAGGATTCGGGAAGTGAAGAAAACACTGGAGGAATGCGAGAGTTGGATGAGAATGAACGCCAAGCCGCATGGGCTCAGATTGGAGAAGGGTTCTACAATCCGAGCAGCGCTGAGGGATCCGCTTTATCGCTATATTCATAGGCTCCTCGCTTACTCTCTTAGTCAAAGACATGACAGCAGCGGCGTTGTTGGGTTGAGAGATTTGGTAGTCCTTCACTGCATTCACACCCGAAGACCCCTCGATGTTCCATTTCTCCTACTCCGAAACATGCATCTGAACCGGCTTGCTCATGCACCAACCCCTATTTTCTTCGGGGGATGGGTGTACCGCCTCTTCAAGCACTTCGCGAACATACCTAGGTCTTTCGAAAGGAGCACATGGTCGGGACGGGTCGATGTATACATTTGTCGCTCCATGAACCTAATCTATGAGGTGGAAGATGGGTCGGTGAGCTTTCAGAGGATGCAAGGCCATGCATGGAACCCGCAAGAGGCGCTAGTCCTTCACGCTCCACTTCCCCAATACCAGTACCAACCCCACGATGAACCGGGCCCATCCTCCTCACAAGGAGGTGGTTTTTCCTAACTTTCAGAGTTTACATGATCTTTTGCAGGAAAACCTTATGTGCACCAGGAACACCTACAACCTCGCCAACAACACATACCACCGGGACGGAGCCACTGAAAGAAACATCACCGATATCCAAGATGACATCGGAAGCATCCGGGAGTACATGGCGGGGCATGGGGGAGGAGGTGCTGACAGTGATGAAGACATGGACTAGGCGGGTGGAGCAGGAGTAGGAGCGGATGGTTGGTGATCCCACGGGTTAAATTCCCTTTTCTATCGAACAATTTCCGGCCTGCGTGCCGAAGTGTTGAACAATTTACTTTCCTAACTTATTTTTATTTTCTGCTTTTGTTTTTATCTTTAACTTGATGGTTTGGATGTTGAACGTGGTAATCTAGGACGTTTGGTATTGTTTGGTGTGGTATTTATTGATAAAACAGGTACATACGAGGCTTAGAGTGCTAAACATTAGTACTACTAAAGCCGGGGCAGGAAAACCGGAGAAAGAAACCTGTTTTTCAACCTTGCAGACCGTCCACACGGGGTCGTGTCCGGCCGACACGCCCCCGTGCCCGCCTCCCAGACCTGTTGTTTGTCTAATTTCTGCAGATTTTTGCCAGACACGGGGTCGTGCCCAGCCAACACGCCCCCGTGTCCACCTTCTGTAAGTTTTCGTTACTGGCAGTTGAACACGGGGTCGTGTCCATCCGACACGGGGCCGTGTCCAGGATGCTAGTAACATAAACTTTTGCTTTTAACACCCCTTTTACACATTCAATCAACCTAAAAACTTATTTTTGGGACACATTGAGGACAATGTGTAATTTAAGTGTGGGGGATGCTAAAACCTTGAATCTTGCAAGTCCTAATAACAAGCCTTACACAAAACACTATTGGAATCGCTAATCACCCCAAATTTTTTCAAAAATTTTCATTTTTCTTTTTACTTGTCTAAGTTTAAGTTGGGAATTCAAGTTCTAACAAGGTTATATTTTTACAAGTTTACAACCGATAGCGTCGTGATAAAAAGAACCAACATAAGAAAATTATGAAACGGCATGACAAACTTAGTTAAAATTTGATTAGATATACTTGATCACATAAAAAAACCCTTTCCCACAAAAGTGAGTTTTGAGCCTTTATCGAGCATACAAATACATATCTTTACACTAAATGTTCATTTTTCGTTTCTTGTGTGAATAGCCGCTTGGTTCGTACGACTCTAGAACTTGCCATGACAATGCATTCCCGGTCCATACCAACTAAAACCCAAGAAAGTAAATGATGGAGGCATTAGGACTAACCCTTTTTCTTTCTACACCATTATTTTTCAATTTTTTTTACCACCTACCCAAAATCCCCCTAGTTAACCCCTTTGAGCCTAAACCTTTTCATTTCTTAACGCAAAACAAATCACCTTTTAACCCACCTAAACCTTTTTATTTTACCCCCTTTCTTTTAGTAACAACGTTCAGTTTTCTTATGACTTGAAAAAAAAAAACAATTTTGATGAAACCAAATAAACAAACAAGTTCATCGAAAATAACTTTGTTTGAAAAAGAATGGTTCATCAAAATAAAATAAAAGTATGAAAAATAAAAAGTCTTTCAAAAACCGACGTTTTGTTACGCTTTTCACCCTTTTTACTAACCACTAACCCAACCACCCACCTTTAGCCCAAGCCTAACCCTTCACCCAAAAAGTCCTCTTGATATTTACAAAGGTATATAGTTAAAAAGGAGGAGGATTGATTGCTTGGCAAGCTTATGGTAGGAGTAAGTTCCATGCCGCTCTCGAGTGATTCACTAAAAATACACCTTCGTCCGAGTGTTGAGTGATCCCCCGTGAGGTATGTGAACTTGTATATAAATGGAATTTTAAAAAGGTATGTTATGCCCTAATAAGTAATTTATCTTATGAAATGTTTTTAATAAATCATGATGAATAGGATTGTAAATAAATAAAAATAAAACTCAAATAAAGAATCTTGGAAATCCCGACACTCTATGACAAGCCCAAAAACCTTCTCTTCTACCCATTCCATTTGGGTGTGAAAAAGCCACATTATAAAGAGTTTTGCTTGAGGACAAGCAAAGATTCAAGTGTGGGGGTATTTGATGTGCATAAAATGCAACATATAAATTACATCAATTATGGCATAAAACTAACCTTTTTTTAGTACTAATGTTGGAAAAAGTGTGCTTTTGTCTTCCTTTTGTATTTTCAGGATTAAATGAGCTCAAATGAACAAAAGAAGCAAAAAGACAACTAAATCTAACATAAATACAAGAAAAGGAACAAAAGTGGCATGCCTGACCTCCTGACAGCATCTTCCCAAGCAAAACAAAGAAGACTGAAGACTGAACACGCCCTGTGGTCAGTGAGCACGGGGCCGTGCCCAAGTGCCAGCAGAAAAGACAAAGTCATAGAAGCTTCTGTTGCCCACCATGGGGCCGTGCCCAGCGGACACGGGGGCGTGGTCAACTTCCTGCAGGCACATTTATTGAAATTGCGAATTGCAATTAATGAAGAGAGAGATACGGATGGACACGGGGCCGTGCCCAGCAGACACGGGGCCGTGCCCGAGCTTCTGTTCAGCCTATAAATAGGAGTGTTTGGAGCTCTTGCAACTCATCCCTTGGCACACCACCTCTCTCACACTTCACAAACCACCCACCACCATCACAACACCATCATCCACCACCATCATCCATTGTCCATCATAGAGTGTGTGAGTCGTCTCGGGATCCAAGATTGATCGTAAGAGTTCTTGACAATCAAAGGCCATGTTTGCCTAAGTCTCTTACATCACTTGGTGAAGACAAGTGTTTAGTATAATACTTTTTATTTTTAATCTTTTGCACTTTTTAATTGGATTTGTATTAATGACTTTAATTACTAGTTTCTTATGTTGAAGGTGATTCTTCCTTATCATTTGTCCGTGGTGTCTTGGCATTATTTTACTGTCTATATAAAATAAAAGATTTTCACCATTCATATCTCCACGGTCTATATGGAGGTATGTTGGCTACCTGGTCGGGGGTTAAGGAAACGGTTTGGTAAGAGTCTTGCCATTGTTCAGTGTATAGATCCTTCAAAGGACCTAGGTCAAATTTAGTAGGACCTCCTTCAACACCCAAAGGTATTGGATGGCGGGGGTCCAAACTCTTTGATCCCCTCATAAGTTAAACTACTATTAAAACTTTAACCCGGCTACTTAGGACTGTATCCTTGCTGACTCAGACTACCTAGCTGAGGGTAACGTTGCCATCAAAAGAGGGGCCTACCACATTATGCATTAATAACTTAATTAATTATCTTTCAATAATCCGACCCATTAGGATTGTATCCTTGCTGACTCAAACTACTGGGTTGAGGGTAACGTCGCCTTCAAAAGAGGGGCCTACTACAATAACTAAGATAATCTCTTAAACAAGTGCAAAAGTACGAAAATAATCAAAGGTTATACTACACACGAGTCGGATCCAAGTGATTCATCTTGTCTATCTGTTTTTATTTTATTTTTCAGCATTTTAGTTAGTTTTATTTTCTTAAAAACCTTTTTCTAACATTTTGATTGATTATACGTTGAGGATAAACCGGTACTAAAAGCTCTTGTGTCCTTGGACGACCTCGGTATCTTACCAACACTATACTACGTCCACGATGGGTGCACTTGCCCATATGTGTGTTTAGTGTTAGTAAATATCGTGTTTTATAAATTTAAAACTTGGCTAAAAAGTGTAAAAAGGGCTTAAAAATATATACCTAAATTATATTACACCTAACGCACATCAATATATATATATATATTTGGACTTTACAATTTATTTCTGTGACAACCCTCACCAAATCAGGTATTCGTACGAACTAATTAACATTTAATTACTGCTTAATTACTGTGCTTGCTTACAAATTATGAATAAACTGCTACATGATTTCTGAAATATACATAACCATGCATCATACTTTATTTGCTGTCACTCCATTTATTTACACAGAACTATAGTGACAAACTTGATGCACAAAAGCACTGTAGCCCAATGAACGGATAACCCAGTAAACGTGCTGACATAGCCAGCACCAGGCAGACACTGCCTCTAAGGCCTGTATGAGCCAGGAATAGTTTACTACACTAGTAGGAAGTGTAGGGAGGAGAAGATTATAGAACTGCGTCACTAGGTGATAGTTATAGTGACCGGATGTACCTAAAACATGTTTTAAACACAAAATTCTGCACTTTAATATATAATTCAGCATTTAAGCTAACTAGTAAAGTGCAAAAACATGGGAAAATAATACTAGACACTTTCCAAAGTGTCGGGAACTCTTTGTGTCACTAAAAATAATAATAAAGACACATTAAACGCTTATTAAACATATTAACGGATTAGTATCCAACCGAACAACCGGACTTTACCCGGAACATAAAAATATTGTCATGGACACTGTTTTTCTTTTTCTGAGCCAGTTAGGGTCCCCGAGTACCCTAACACCCGTTATAGAACATAACATACTAGAAATTAGTTAAACCTCCTAACTAATCGAACTAAACTCTAACTATCTTGTTCAAAGCCAACCATGACCCCCCAAACCCCTTGACCGATTCGGTCCCCCAAGGGGGACACACCCTCACAAAAATATGATTATTTTATTGGATTGCCTAATATCTTCCCTACATAATATACCTTGGGTAATTGGAGTTGATGGATTATAAGAAGACCAATGAGATCACACTTCACTTCATAACCAACACTTCACAAAAAATTTCTTCTCCTCCCTCCTCTCTTGTATTCGGCCGAAACCATACACACACCCACATCCACTTTCAAGTTTCAATCTTGCATTTCCAAGCATACACAAAGGTAAAGGATCACGTATAAGGAAGCTCGGTGCGTACGTATTGCCAAGGACCTCACCACAACGCTATTAACCACTCATTTTTCGTCTAGTTTCTTCCCTAGCCACGAGCTAGTAGCAAGTGACTCTAAACACCCTATTGATCTTGTCTAAAGTGGTTAATAAGAGATTTGTCGGATGAAAATCATAAACACTCAAGAACAAAACTTAAAGTCTACTAAAAGTGATGAACATGGTGGTTAATGAGTAAATATTAGTGTAAAACTCTTGAAACTTGTTTTGTTATGATTAATTTATGTTGGTTGATGCTAGTAGTAGTGTGGATCGTCATCTAACCCGGCTAGGTCATGTTCATGGAACATGAACTAGTGTATGTTAAAGTACGAAAGTGATTAGATGATGAACACTACCACTTATGAACATGAACTTGTGTAAAAATGGTTTTTCTTATAAAATGGAGTCCAAAACTAGTAAATCTAAAGATCTACAAGTGGTATTTTCGAATAACCAAGTGTAAAATGAAATCATGTTTAGAAGTCGGATCTTTCTTGAAACAAAGGTGTTTTTGTGAACAAACAAGTGTGTAGACACTTGTGTAACAAAAGGATTTAACAAAGGAATGTTTTTGAGATTTTTGACTAGAAGTTGTATAAATACATTTTCTTTAAAAATAAGATTTTCAAGAAACCAATTCTATTTACAAAGATAGAAAGATCTACTAAAAATATTGGAAGGTTACTACACACTTTTACATAACCCACAAGTTTATGTGTTTGCGATTTACGTATATTTTTGACTAGTTTGATGTTGGAGTATTGTTTGTTGATGTTGAGAAAATTGTTGATTGAGTTTTGAAAAGAAAATGATACGCTTGTAAGCGTGGCCACCTCCAGTTACAGGGGAAACTCTAGCGAAATTTTTACGGAAATATAAACACTTGGAAATATTTTTGGTAACAAGTGTCTATAACAATATTTTTAACTTGTTTTCAAAATGTAAATTTTGCCACAATTTTATTACAAAACTTCAAGTGATGGAGGTGGGATTTTCACAAATAAAACTTGCTAAAATATATATTTAGAATATATATTTTTCATAATAGCACTTGTGTGAATTTTTATGAATTGTTTTGTGAACTATACAAATATTATTTTTAAAGTAAAAATAATATAACTCGTGTACACTGAAAGGTAACGACTTCAAAATAATACAAACGCCTTCATAATATCTAAGTTACACCGGTATTATTATTACCACACGAATCATGAATTATAACTTACGTATTTTCAGAAAATACATTTAAAACGCGTATTTTGATAAAAGTATTATTTTGGGAAAATCATATGGAATAAAATATAATATTTTTGGGAAAAATATTTATATTTTGGAAATAGAATTAAAATATATTTTTAAATGTGACTTAATAATATATTTTTGGAATTACAAGAAAACGCACATGTATTAAAACCCCCATCCTTGGGAAGGAATATAATCAATTACGAAGTGTAAACACGAAATAGTTGCCTAACTATTTCCCAAAAACTTTAACCTTAAGCTAAGGCACGGCCGTCCGTCTAATAGAAGTTAGTACGTGTAGGTCGTCGCACAGCAGGTTGACTGGGAGATTACTAGTTAGAGACGCACTCCAGTGAGTTCATGTCCCCCTTTTCTTTTAACTGTTTTCAGTTTTTAAACTGCGGGGGTGAAATACATGTTACTATGATTACGAATACTTTTTACATGGTATGGTTAGCGTAAGAAGGGTTACTACTTAGATCATGTGAGTGGGTAGGCGGGAACTGGAGGCCATTAATCCTCATTATAGGACCGAGGGTCTTTAGCGGTAGATCTATCTGGGTGTAGCGAGCCCAACCTGTCACACCCCGACCGCGTATAACATGCAACCGCGGCGGAAAACGTCGGGGAGTGTTGTGGACATAATTAGTTGTGATACAACCATGGAAATTAAAGTTACATTTTATTTATCAAACACGGGTGTTACATTATCTTAATAGGAAGTACAGAATTCAAAATATAGTTATACTAGTTCTATCTTCACTTTTAGTCTCTAAGGCACAGGTCCACCCTAGTATCGTGATCAACATCTTATGGAACAGCTCTTGAAAACACATGTGGAAGTAGGTACGTCAGCATAAAAATGCCTGTGAGATACATAGGTTTTGTGAAAGTGGGATTCATGACTTGAGTTTTAAAGAATTGTTTAATAACAGTCAGTCATGAACCTTGTAATTTGTCTCGCTTTGTAAACCATTTGAAAAACGATAATATCAGATGATATGTATAGATAAACGTAAGGTTAAATGAATAACCCAGTAAAATGAGCTGAATAAGATAAGTTGTTTTGTAAGACAATGTTTTATGAAAAGTATGTTATTTGTATAAAATGTTATGTGTCTAAACTGAAATGATTTAGGTAACGCTAAGATATGTAATATTATACAAACATTTATATATAGGAAGTACCAGCGGCGTATCCACCATGTTTGCATCATATTACATACTCCACGTTACTCAAACCATTTACCTAAACCATCCACCATGTAAGATTGTTCTTGTATAACTCAATTGTCAAGTGTTATTGTGTAAACCATGTCAAATGTCTATGTTCAATGTAAACCACCAAATGTGTATGTCAATGTCAACGTGTTTATGTTCAATTTAAATCATGTAATGTGTATCCCAAAATGTATCATGTATGGTGAGCGAAATGTATCAACTTAAACCATATGTAAAATGCACAAAACAAGTCGTTAAAGTAAAACGTGGTTTAAATCAACGTTATGTTCTGTGGAAAAATGCATGCTCTATTGATATTAACATTTATGCGGTATTGTGAAATATGCATACATCCAAGCCTTGAGACTGTGGCGATAAACCCTTAAACAAATTAAAGGTTTATCTAAGTTATGTATATCGAATTCGGTCATCCCTTACAATCCTATCAAACACAGGATTTCAGGAACGGGAGTTGTCAATTCCTATGGTACCACTACCTACTAACGAACGGCGTAGCTAATGTTAATGAATGTATTGTCCCATGTTAAACAAACCAAATGTCATAACAAAATGAAGGCATGTGATGTAAACAATTGTACTAAGTATGCTAAGTAAACATACGAAGCAGAAATGTTCATGTAAATCAATGTGCCCATATGCTGAGTAAACATATGCAGCAGAAATGTTCATGTAAATCAATGTGCCCATATGCTGAGTAAACATATGCAGCAGAAATGTTCATGTAAATCAATGTGTCCATATGCTGAGTAAACATATGCAACAGAAATGTTCATGTAAATCAATGTGTCCATATGTTGAGTAAACATATGCAACAGAAATGTTCATGTAAATCAATGTGTCCATATGCTGAGTAAACATATGCAACAGAAATGTAATGTAAATCAATGTACTAAGTACGCACACAATGGGCATACATAGCATGAAATGTAATGAAATCATGTACTATAATGTACTAACAACGTAGCAGGCATATGATGTGAAAACATGGAAAGCATGAATGTAACAGATAGGCACATGTGTTTCACCCCAAAACAGTTTAGAAAACAGTAAAAGAGGGGTTCAATGTACTCACCTGAGATTGCTTTGAATTCCTTGTATAATAACCAAATAATGCTAGAGATCACGGGATATCAAACGGCACCTAATAGGTAGCTATATTAATATACCGGACCAAAATCGGAAGGATCGGATAGTATGCGGGTTCGTAAACCAAACGAGTATGGAGGCTCGTGTAATATGGTTTATCAAAGCCTACATACTAAAATGAAACCTAACCTAAGTGCTTGCGACCCATTACGACCCGTTTAGGTAGCTTATGCTACCTTACGCGTCGTTCGCGTAGAACGCGCCTGGAACGCCTAATATTGTGACCACAAGGTATAACCTCAGAAGGTTATAGCTATGGTCATCTAATGTGTTTGGTCGGATCCTAATGATCGACCAAATGGGTCGGGTTCGAAAGTATAAGCGATGGTTTAGATCGCTTACCTTACGACCCTATATAAGCACTAAACTAAAAGTGACGAGCTAAGCATGTTAGAACATGCTTAACTAAGTTTAGAAAACAGGTTTAGCATCAAAACAAACGGCTTTGATGCTCATGAGTAGTTTGGTTACAAAATACGCAAGAATGCGCATTTTGGCCGAAACTACGACTCGTCACTGAGCCTAGATAACGTGGTAATCAGTAGGTATAGTCACTACGGACTATAACCATCGTGATCACGCTCACGTTATGAAGTTCTAATGAACTTCGTGTTGACCATTGGCTGGTCAATGCAGAAAGTCAACAAAACGTTGACTTTCGGACTCGAAAAGCGAATAAAAGAACGAAAGATCAAAGAGCTCAGGTATGAAGCAATGGCATCAACTTAGAGCATTTTGATCAGATTTGTGTGGGTTTTACATCAAGGGGGGGTATTTAAAGGAAAGGCAAAGCCGTTAGGATCGTTTCTTGAATAACATGCCACGATCTCGCCCGTACACTTGTCACAATGTTATGGTAAGTCAGAACTTGCCCCTCATTGGCTGGAAGAGACAACGGCAATTGGACCTTTCACCATTTGAAGAGGCAAGCAGCTAGGTTCAATGAATCTGCTGTACTGGGGACTCCTTACGGACCGTATGGGTGATGGCTTACGGTCCGTAAGCCCCTAGTTTGGCAGTTTTACAGTTTTGGTCCCTACAGCTCCGAAACTTGGTATTTGATGCATTTTTGACCCGTTTAAGCCCCGTTAACCCCATTTCAAAGCTCTAAAATGAAGTTAAAGTATAGGGAACTTAAAATGTGCTCAAAAATATCTCGGATGTCGGTTCGTTTGGCCGTACGGTCGCGATGTTCGGTTAATTACGACGGAATGCGCATAAGCGCGAAAAACGGTCTAAATTGCGCGACGAATGGATTTTTCTCATGCCATACACTAAGGCATAATATAAGGATGCTTACATAAATTTTTGGATGTCCGGATGTATTCAGAACGTAAGTTATGCGCGAAAGTGCAAACTTGTGCACTTTTTGACACTTTTAGCCCCTGAATGATCCAAAAGTTTGTTTTAGCATACCAAACCCCTCAAAGCCAATTTCTAAGCTATGTAAAGGATATTTATGGTATTTTTAACTTATGGACATGTTCCGGAATGTTCGTTACAGTTCGAATTGGCATACTTTCGTAGTTTGTCAATTTTAGTCCCTGTAAGCGAATTAACTTGTTTTTGCCATACCAAAGCCTTCAAAACTTATTTCTAAGTTATGTAAAGGTTATTTAAGGTATGTTGAGTATATGTTGATGTTCCGGAGTATTTGTCGCATTAAACTGAGTACGTTTACGTACTAGTTTGCGTATAATTCTCCAGAAAGCGATGTAGAGTTTGAAATTGAACAAAAGTCAAAACATGAAAAATATAAAACACAACCAAACAAACATTGGGATAAAATAACATTGTTTTATTGATAATTGAACTGTTCACATTGATTACAAGCACAAATGTTACACAACCCCTGAGTTCGCTGAATGAACCAGGTGGTGACTTGGTACCCGACGCAAAAATCTGCTAGGTTTGAGTCTTCCTACTGCACTTCACACATATCATTAGCTTTGCAACCCAATGGTGATCTCTTTTTCCTTATTTGCTACATACCAGGGATTTTTATACGTACAGACTTTTTTTTTCCAACGGGTTATACATACCCACTTACACATGAACTCGCTCAACTTTATGTTGACTTTTTAAACTACATGTATTTCAGGAAACTAACGGATCTGGCAGGGTATGCACGTATTTTCAAGCTGCGTTTGAATAAAGAAGTCATCCAGGGTTTAGAAGGTGTAACCTCTTCCTGGACGGGTTACATATCTCTAAACCTAGTATTGTCTAAAGTCTTTTGCTAAGTCTTTATGAACTCAATTAAATCAAGTTAAGGTTTGTAACTTATTTTGTGATTGTTGAAAATGGGATTTTTCTAAACTTTATTAATGAACGAATATCTCATGTTTTCAACATATAGCATTATTATGATTGTTGCTATGGTATTAAGAAGTCACACCAAATAAACCCACGCTTCTGCAAAGCCAGGGTGTGACAGCTTGGTATCAGAGCCTCGATCATAGCGAACTAGGATTCTTTCTCGAGTCTAGACTATGATCACCAGGGCTCTCACAAAAACGTTTTCAAACACTTTTACATTGCATACACTATACGTCCAGATCCAGGGAACAAACCTTTTTACAAACAAAAAGGCACAAATACACATTCCCAAATTTAAATTTATAGTTCAGTCTGGGAGGCTGGGAAGTTAGTCTAGTGGGACTAGAGAGTTCAGTCTGGGAGGCTGGGAAGTTAGTCTAGTGGGACTAGGGAGTTCAGTCTGGGAGGCTGGGAAGTTAGTCTAGTGGGACTAGAGAGTTCAGTCTGGGAGGCTGGGAAGTTAGTCTAGTGGGACTAGGGAGTTCAGTCTGGGAGGCTGGGAAGTTAGTCTAGTGGGACTAGAGAGTTCAGTCTGGGAGGCTGGGAAGTTAGCCTAGTGGGACTATAGAGTTCAGTCTGGGAGGCTGGGAGGTTAGTCTAGTGGGACTAGGAAGTTCAGTCTGAGAGGCTGGGAAGGTAATCTAGTGGGACTAGAAGGATCAGTCTGAGAGGCTGGGAGGATAGTCTGAAGGACTAGGAGATTCAGTCTGAGAGGCTGGGAGGATAGTCTGAGAGATTAGGAGGTTCAGTCTGAGAGGCTGGGAGGATAGTCTGGGGAAGACTAGGATGATTACTTGCTTGCATTAATTGAGACTTACATGCTTATTTGATTTAAGGTTGATGAACGTGCATATGTGATAATTGTTCGCATATACTAATTATTAATAATTACTATGGATATACATGCTACGCACCGGCACACATGTCACGAGTTATCAGACATTGATAACCCTACGACCACCGCCACAGATAGTGAGACTACATCTGCGCCAGAGACAATTACGTCAGATACTGAGGGTGATCCTGATATGCTAAGGACGAGGACGACTCCTAACAGTCCGTGCTACCAGATTTTGGTGATACTTCATCTTAGCTGATGGTTTCTCTGACAAGAATCTTTCTGTCACTCTTGTTTCAATCCATGACAACTCCATCACTGGTCATCCCGATGATGGACACACCATGGCTCCAATCCTCGATGATGCGCCTCCTGCAGACACTTCTACTGAAGGTTGGCTACTCGACAAACAATATATGACTACGTGGGCATGCTTATTGATGGTCCTCCTGCCGACGCCCATGATGACAGAAAATTAGACGAGAACACTGTTACTAACTTTACTTCTTAAGACCCCTGTTAACAAGCCATCATCTGATTCTAGCATGCATTCAGATTCCATTGAGTCTGTGATACCTACAACCTTACAAACAGCTGGATTACAGCATTCTACTACTGACACAAGACGACGATGACATGGCTGCTGCTCTATCACCTGCTCGAGACACCACACTGTTACACGACTCTGAGCCTGCTCTTGGGCTAGCTTCTGCACCTTTCGAGTCAGCCTGATGTTGCAACTGCTGGTCCTGCACCCTTGCTTGATTATGACCCTGTTACTTTTGGTTTACTAGACATTGCACCCCTACTATCTAACCCAGTACCAGCACCTGACAATTTCCTTACTGGTTGAAACGTTTGCACCCGCAACCGATGATGATGCTCCTTTTCCCTATAAAGACCGACTTCCATTGCGCCAAGGTGCCTATAGCTTTCTTTCAGAACATACCCGCACCCCGGAAGAGTACTCCAGGTTGGCACCAGCATAACGATCCTTTTTGCTACAGCAGCACTTTCCCCGACCTCACAGGCCGCACCATTTGCTATCTTCACCTCAACACAGCCGGACGAGCCATTTTGATGATTCCTATTGTACACTATGCTGAAGTTAGACCCTTACAATATCAAGGCCACACATGAGATGAGTTGCTCCTGTAACATCAACTACAGTTTAAGGATATGAGTCGCAGAATATTGGAGCTTGAGCTGACGCCACGATTGGCAACTTCAAATGCAAAACATTACATAACCGCAAACATGATTTGAGAGTCTACATCACAAAACAGCATATTGTTTGAAAGGTTTATGTAAAACGCAACGTCCTCCACCCTGTCTATTACCAGCATACCTGGATCTACCACGTACCTCAAGAATCCTTTTGCGCACTTGACCGTTACTATTACATCGTTCCCAGGATGCTGATGCTCGTTTCTTTACTGACAAACAACAGATCAGCTAGTATATAAGCTCGAGGAGGGATTCACGCATGCCGACAGTTTATTTTTCTTTCCTCCTCCACCTCAGTCACCAGTATAGTTGGTTTCTGGATTATGCGGATTGCATTACGCTTGGGTAAGGACACTAATGATAAGCCGGGATTGTGGAGACTTTTGAGGACCACTTCTGACTACGTAATTCTGATGCACTAATATACTTGTTGGACAAGGGTAGGGTGACCCTGTGTCCCACCTGATGTAATGCGTTTTGTAAGACACAATGATTGTGGCCGGAGGATAATGAGAGCCCGATCAGCTTTAAACACGCGACAATACTGACGACCAATGGTTAATGAAAAAAACCTCCGTTGTTATATCCCCACTAAGCACGCTGTTGATCTACATATTTGTGCTATAACTATAATGCTACATGCTTACTTGCTACATTCCTATTTACAAGTTGTGTAATACGTGTGATAATATGTGATTGAATGTTATAGCGGCTGCATATATGCATATATGCATATATGCAATACACCTCTGAGGTCTTATACGTTGACTAAGAGACTTGTATGCTCGCGTCCTTCAACAGACCTGACCTAACCGACTTTCTTCTAGGAAGATGTCGACTCAAGGGAACACCGATATTAACCACCCTCTACCTACAACAGAGACGGAAATGCGAGAGCGCCTCTTACAGGCCATCGCACGATACGAGGCCCATCGCTCCGATTACAGTGGAGGTACCTCAGGAAATTACCCCCCCCCCCAACGGTAATGTATAGTCCTTTAAGAAACATTACAAAACGTTTGGACATTTCCATGAGTGCCTTGCTAAGGCCTTACGTGAATAATGTTACTTACATCGCAGGCTGCACCTACAAGCAGTTCTTGGACCACAAACCTCGAGAGTTCGACGGCACTAGGGGTGCCTTAGCCTTCGTGCGCTGGGTTGAAAAGACGGAATCTGTTTTACGATTGAGCAAATGTGACCCCGAACATCACGTCACATATATAGCTGGACTATTGGTGGATGAGGCTCTGTCATGGTGGAACCATCAAGTTCGGGCAATGGGCGGACTGCTGCAAAGTCTTTAACGTGGGACGAGCTGAAAGAGCTAATGCGTAAGAGATATTGCTCTAGGGCAGAGGTCCAGAAATTGGAAACCAAACTATGGAATTTGAAAATGGAATGACCAAAGATAGCAGAGTATGTGCAGAGATTTAACGAATTATCACAAGTTGCTTTACTCCTGGGGGAACCAGAGTTTAAGAGAATTGAACAGTTCATAAGGGGACTGGCACCTCAGATTCTAAGCCTGGTAACAACATCTAAACCTTCAACGATCACCGAGGCTATCAACATAAGCGTGGCACTCACGGAAGAAGCAATTAGACGAGGAGAATTTTCCACTGCGGAGGAGAAAAAGGAGACTGCTATAGAGGCATCTGGGGATAACAAGAGAAAGCTCGCAATTTGTTGGTGCACTTGTGTCTGTACTTTGTATGTATTTTGTTATGATATAAAACGATGTCTTTTGTTAGTCTTGTTTACGTCTTATGTTGTTTAATATGTGTGTTTGATGTAAGTTTGACCAAGTCAACCATCCTCCTGGTTTGACTTGGCCAAACAGTTAGAACATAGTTTTGTAATATGTTTGTGTCGAAGGATGAGTCATCGAAGGATTGTTTATATCCTTCGATGAGCTCGAAGGATAAACCTTCGATGGATGTAGATGGACCTCGAAGGATATCATCCTTCGAGGTATATGTGGATCCTTCGGTAGGTTTCAGATCGATAGATGATCTTTCGATCAGTCTATCTGATCCTTCGACCAGACGATCTGTGATGGGTATATATACTCATGTAATGTGTTCACTTCAGTGTGTGAGTGAACTTAGTCTTGTAGAGAGCGTATTTTCAGTTTGGTCAAGGGCTGTAACCGTGTCCACTGAAATACAAGAGAAAACTTTGATATCTCGTGTGTCTACCTTTCTCTTTGTAGCTTGTGTTCTCATATAAACTACCGGTTTGCATTCTAGCTTGGATTCCGCACTTGCTAGTGTGTTAAACATAACAAGGATAAGGTTTAACCTCAACCTCCGGGGGACCTACAAGTGGTATCAGAGCCGTGGCTCTTTTCCTTGTTAAAAACCGAGTTTATACAAGACTTTGGAGTGTTTGGACAAAAACTCACATGGTTTAGCACCCGTTTTTAGTGTTTTTCTCGCATTTCTAGACGTAAAAACGTGTTCTAAACTAACCGGGTGTGTTAAAGGACGGGTTGGGTAACTTAAAAACTTGTTTTTAAGAAGTTTGGTAATTTCCGGCCAAATTCCGGCTTACTCCGGTGACCGGTTTTCTGGATAAGAACCTTCCTTTTTAAGTAATATTTTATTGGGTCAAATCTGGTTTGGTAAAAAGTATGGTCTGAACATACCTTCTGCCGAAAGCTTTCTACCAACCAATCACCTTTTCACCAACCTGTCACTTTTTGTCAACTGTGTCAGTACAGATCGAAGGATATCCTTCGAAGTCGAAAGATCATCTTTCGATCAAAGGAAGTTCGATAGATAATCATCCTTCGAACATCCTTCGAAGTCTGTGACTTATCCTTCGATCCAAGGAATCTTTTCGAAGGATATATATTTCGATCTACAGTTCTTATTCGAAAGATAAGGATCTTTCGATTGGAGAATCTTTCAAAATCATTGTTCGAAATTCAACAGTGATCTTTCGAACACTGTTGATCCTTCGAACAAGTATTGATCCTTCGGTCCTAGTCTGTTTAAGTTTAACAAGTTTGTGTTTTTCAGGTCTTTCGATCAGGGATCCTTCGGCTGGTTGTTTTCATTCGAGATATTAACATAGTTTGTGAAAATTAAATTTTTAAAAAAGGGAAAACTTATTTTTCAAATTTTAAATCAATTTTCACTTAATATATTAATTTTTATAAAATGGGAACAAACGGTCAGTGGGATCCAACCGCGTGGACTCAAACAACTTTGACTCCACAATCATCAGCTACGCAATCTGCGTCAGATTTCAACAAAACTGCATGGATGCAGGCTATTGCCCCACCTCAAGCTGCAATGATAACTGCAAATCAATGGGCATTGGTCAAAAATCAAAGTAGCAGCATTCAAGCAATGATGCAGAACAACAGTGAAACTGGTACAAGCACAAAACCGCCAAAGCTAAATCACATCAATGATTGGGGATGGTGGAAAGAAAGGCTGAGAACTTATGTTCAGGGGCAAGGTCAAGATCTATGGATGTGCTTCTTCACTGCATTTGACAATGATTTGGAAGTTGCAGGATCTAATCCACAAACTTACAGCACTATGTCTGATGAAGATAAGAAGAAATTTGAGTTAGAAAAGAAAGCATTCATGATTCTCACACAAGCTCTTCACAGAGACATTTACCACCAGTTTGTTTACTGCACGACTACTAAAAGCTTGTGGGATATGCTCAATCTAGAAAGATCAAGCAAGAATTACTGAAGAAAGAGTTTGAAGGATTCACGTGTATGGAGAATGAGACTTTGGCAGAGTTATCTACAAGGTTCCATCACTTGTTGAGCGAGATGTTTGCTTTTAGAGTCACTGCCACTCCACAAGAAATGGTGAAGAGATTCGCTGATAGCTTACCATCAAAGTGGAGCAGTTTTCTTGAAATTCTCAAAGAAAATGGTGTTCTAGACACAATCACCGTTTATGAGTTAATTCAAAAATTGGAGAACAAGGATGTAAAAGAAAAGCTTAAAGCAAAAAGAACACTAACTCCTCAAAATCCAGAGATATACTATGGGATTGCAGGAGGTATCAGTGGAGAAAAACCAGCTTCTCAACACGCGAAGCTTCAAACAGCTTTCATCTCAAACACCGGACCTTCCACAACAAATCAGTTTGATCCTTCAGCATACACGATGTATTCAAGACCAGATTCTTCTTCTCAACAATAGTATGTGCAACCGACAGCTCAGCAATTCACACCACCGCCTTTCTTAGACCCAAGCAGAGCTCAGCAGCAACAACCGCAACAGCAAGGGTTTTATGGAAGCTCTTCAAACTTTCAAGCCACTTCCAATCCGAACACAGTCAGATTAGACACTTCCAACTTTTCCAAAGTCACTGTCGAAATAGCCAAGGAGCATATGGAGATGCTGAATACCTTGGTTAGTGCTTATTGTGGATTAGTCGCAGGTCAGATTGGGAATATCAATCTAACCAATGAAGATTATCAGCAAGTGGATAGAGAAGAGTTTGAAATGATGGATATCAAATGGGCGCTTGCTAGTGCAATTCGAAGAGCAAGGGAGTTTATGGAAAGGACGGGGAGAACCAACTTGGATAGCAACAACAACACCAAGTATGGTTTTGATAAGAATGCTGTCACTTGCTTCAATTGTGGTGAAAAGGGTCACTTCAAGCGGGAGTGTCAGAAGCCACCTAAGCAAGGAAATCAGAATCCCTTCAGGAATCAAGGACAGCCACAACAACAACTGAACAACAATTCTGTCAGATCAATAGTTCCCGTTGGAGGAAATGCATCTGGATCCACAAACACTAATCCCCACAGAGGATTGGTTGTTCAAGCTGATGAAATCTGCAACTGGAACCTTCAGCTTGGAGAAGGAGGAAATGGTGGAACAGCTTGTTATGCTAAAGTGATTGAGAAGGTAGTAGAACCTGTGTCTGCTGGTGAATCTTTAGAAGATGAAGATAGTTCGGGTTATAGTGGGAGCATGGATGGGGAATCACTTGATGCTGGTGATTTATCAAGTGATGCTTTAGATTTGGAGGTTGATGAGCTTTTGGCTGAAGCTGAAGCATTATGCAAGAGGAGATCTATTCTCTGCCAGAAATCTGCTGGAACTTCCGAGAAGCTTGCTCAGTTCTTCTCTGAAGATGGATCTTTTTCTTTTCATACAGCCTTTATGGCTCACGTAGAAGGTCAGACTTCTCAGGTATGTGATACTAATTCTGACTCTATTTCTGTTCCTATTGAATGTGCAAAGTGTTTAAAATATGCGGAAAAGGAAAGTCAGTTTGAAATCACACACAAACACAATCAAGAATTGATTGTAGATCTTTCTAAAGCAACCGAAGCTAACTTGTTTTTAACCAGAAATGAAAAGGAATTTAAAGCAACAATTGCGTCATTAAGACATGATGTTTCAGAATTACAAAAGGCTGTTTTGCGAAAACAACATGCTAACAATAATCTTATTGACACAATTGAAAAGCAAATGGTAGAGTTGGCAACAGCTCGATGTGAATGTGAGACAATTAAGCAGAAACTGGAAAGCTATTCCAATTCCCGCTATGTATTGG
The DNA here is from genome assembly GCF_002127325.2 of Helianthus annuus. Classification (NCBI taxonomy): domain Eukaryota; kingdom Viridiplantae; phylum Streptophyta; class Magnoliopsida; order Asterales; family Asteraceae; genus Helianthus; species Helianthus annuus. The sequence continues at coordinate 62,390,966 of NC_035440.2, read as the reverse complement.
ATCACATCATTGACGTTCAAAAGAAAAAGGGGGATGCAAAATGTATTGGATTCAAATCATGTCCTCCCCCAATGAATCACAATTACTCCAAATTGCCTGATGACGAGGATATGCCCCGTTTTGAACCTACTGTGCCACTCGGTCTAGATGACTTTGCAGCAGGCCTCGGGTTCACAACTGGTACATCATCCTCGGGTCAATCAGAATCTGAGAATGTGACAGATTCATCGTGTGTTAAGGAACAGAGTCCTCCCATTGTTGAGGATGCTGATTCTTCGGACGATGAATCTGAAGAAATTGTGAAACAACAGTCTAACTCGGTTACAACAGATATTCCAATCGAGAATCACATCTTGTGTGATCCACCAGTGAAACCGAGTAAGACTGAAATGTCAAAAGCAATGGAGTCCATTGTATCTAGCCTTGAAGGGAATAATTTGTTGTACACGCTCAAAGGAGATAGCAAAATCTACTCTAACAAAGATTTTCCAATTAAAAATGTAAATCAAGATTTAATTGAGCAAATTTTTGAAGGATGCACTGATAAGTTTTTGGGGAACAAAAGTGGCAAAGTTACCGTCACTCAATGTGATCCAATTCCGTGTGAACAAATTAGAAAACAATACGGAAACCAAAAACTACCAATTGAGCGAAAACAACAAGTCAACTCCGGAAAGGGTAATGTACAGGGAAAGAAGGCTCAGAACAAGAATGTTCAAGCACCTAAAGTTCAGCAGCCTAAGACTGAACAACCAAAGGTTCAACAACCTAAAGTTGAACAGTCTAAGGCTACTCAACCTAAGGCTGCACAACCTAAAATTCAGCAATCAAAGGTTGAGCAACCTAAGGATCAACAACAAAAGGTGCAAAACAAAAGAGCTCCTGTTAAGAAACGAGAACCGAAAATGAACTTTGTTGGATCCACGGGTTCAGACAAACTTGAAACATTTCAGGATAAATCTAACGTTGATTTTGTAAAACAAGTTAGAATTTTAAAACGAAATGATCAGAATAATTACACCCAACACACCAACGGATGTGATTTAGGTCCAAGCACGTCTAGATCACAAAGTTCATTGTCTGGTTCTCCGTCTGGTCATCAACATGTTTCTCCGAAGTTTGTAGAGCGGAGAACATGTTTTGAATGTGGCACAGTTGGGCATATTGTAAGATATTGCCCACACGTGCAAAAGCTGAAGTCAAAAACGAGTGCTCCCCAAGAAATCGATTACCAAAAACGATCAGTTTCCCCGAAACAAGACCCACGTGTCTTGAAAGAAAGGGAAAAGAAGTTAAAGCAAAAGAATCAAAAGGTAATTGAAAAGGCCTTAAAATCAGAGGTCAAAGAAGAAAAACCTGTACAAGCAAAACCTAAAACTGTAAAACCAGTAAATGCTAAAACAATAAATTCAAATGCTGGTAAAAGACAAACAGCTTGGAAGCAAAAGCAGGTAATTCAATCAGGGGGAGCACCACAGGTTCTTTTTCCTAATCATCAAGTGATTGAAATCACTTTCCTTGATGATCAAGGACGACCCAAGTCCACAAAGGCTTAGGTCCCCCTCTCAAACTGATAAGTTAGTTGCATGTGCAGGCGGCTCTAGGAGGAACTATTAATAGTCATTGGATTGTTGATAGTGGGGCTTCCAGGCACATGACGGGCGACTATCGTCTTCCTTTCGATGTGCGAAGTATAAGAGGAGGATATGTCGCATTTGCTGGAGACAAAGGAGGGTATATCACCGGCGAGGGAATGATCTCAAATGGAGTTGTGAGTTTCGACAAAATCAATTATGTGCAACAGTTGGATCACAATCTCCTGAGTGTTTCTCAGATCTGCGACAAGAAGTTCACCGTGCATTTTGATGATGCCGGTTGTTATGTGCTGAAGCCAGGATTCAAGATTCCCGAAGAATGGATTCTCTTATTAGCACCAAGAGTTAATGATTTGTATGTCCTCGATATGAGCCAAGCAATAACTAAGTCCAAACAAGTTACTTGCTTTATTTCAAAAGCCACTGAAAAGGAGACGATCTCTTGGCACAGATGGATGGGTGATATTCACCTCAGAAAAATGAATCACCTTGTCAAAAACAATCTGGTGAGAGGTGTCAATGTGAAGAATTTTCAACTTCAAGATGTCTGTGTGCCGTGTCAGAAAGGGAAGCAGATCAAGAAATCACATCCATTGAAGAAGGTTAACACTGTAAACATGCCACTCGAACGTCTGCATATGGACCTTTTCGGCCCAATCAAACACAAGAGTGTGCACGGGGAGGTTTTCTGCTTGGTACTCACTGATGACTATTCAAGATTTTCATGGGTTGCTTTCATGGTCCACAAGAGCGAGAGTCCAGAAATTCTAAAGAATTTGATCACCTTGTTGGAAAATCTTTATAATCTAAAGGTGAGGTGAATTCCAAGCAATGGAACCGAGTTCAAAAACAGGGTTATGGATGAATTTTGCACTGCAAAAGGAATCCTTCATGAATACAGCACTCGGTACACGCCACAACAAAACGGAGTCGCTGAAAGAAAGAACAGAACCTTAATTGAGACTGCAAGAACCATGTTGGTTGAGTCTCAGCTTCCAGTTCGATTCTGGACTGAAGCTGTTGCCCCGGCTTGCTACACGTTAAACAGGGTTCTCACAGTGAAAAGACATGGCAAAACGTGCTTCGAACTCCTACACAAGAAGACTCCTGACTTGGAATATCTAGAACCTTTTGGTGCACCATGTACCATGATTGAGCCTGACGGGAAGTTTGGTGCCAAAGCTATCGAAGGTTACTTCCTTGGGTATGCTACTCCTAATCTGCGAGTATGGAACCTGACTACCAAGAAGATTGAAGAGTGGGGTGAAGTAAAAGTTCAAAGATATTCTAATCCACCGAAGCCTTCTGGAGATCCATGGATGTTCGATTATGATGGTCTTTTCGACTCATTCAATCTGCCGACATTTGATGACGACAATGCAATTGCTCAAATGTTGTCTGAAAGCGAGAATGCGACTGGCTCTCAGTTAGTTCGCCCAATCATTGTTGACTCACAAGCATCTTCTTCTGTCAACAATCTCGTTTCAAATGAGGTGTTTAATGATGCTGTCGACTACAATTTGTCATCGGAAGATGAGGAGTATGTTGATGCAAATGATGGTGAAGCACCGCGTCCGGTTCAAGGTACTTCAGAAGCAACGGATCCAGTGTCTGCGCCAATTGTCCAAGAAGAAAATGCATCATCTTCTACAACTCAACAGCTTCAGAATGATATCGGGAATTTAAATATCAATAACTTGAGGACCAATGTTGTTGAAATTCTTCCAGTTTCTGAAACCCGAATTCATAACATTCATCCTCAGCAGAATATTATAGGTGATGTTCTCAGTAGTGTAAGGACAAGGAATCAAATCAGAAATAACGAAAATGTTGGCTTGTATGCTGAGATACGAGAATCGGGACAACAAAATGATTGGTCTTTCGCCTGCTATGTTAGCCAAGAAGAGCCTAGATCTTGGAAGGAGGCATTAAAGATGATTCCTGGGTGGAAGCCATGCAAGAAGAACTTCAGCAGTTCGAGAAGTTGGGCGTATGGAAATTGGTTGATAGGCCCGACCACTACAAGAAGATCGGAACTCGTTGGGTGTTTAAGTGCAAGAAGGACGACCGTGGGATTGTTGTCCGAAACAAAGCAAGGTTAGTTGTTCAAGGCTTCAGTCAGATAGAAGGTATTGACTACAATGAAGTGTATGCACCTGTTGCACGTTTGGAGGCTATTAGAATCTTTCTAGCCTACGCATCCTTCAAGAAATTCAAGGTGTACCAGATGGATGTTAAAAGTGCATTTCTTCACGGAGTAGTCAAAGAGGAAGTATATGTCGAGCAACCACCGGGGTTTGAAGATCCATTACATCCTGACAGAGTTTTACTACTTAACAAGGCGCTATATGGTCTTCATCAAGCACCCCGAGCCTGGTATGAGACACTGTCTACGTACCTACTGAACAACGGGTTTAGACGGGGTTTGATCGATTGTACCCTCTTCATCAAGGAAAAAGGTGAAGATCTTCTGTTGGTACAGGTATACGTCGATGACATTATCTTTGGTTCTACCGATGATAAGTTATGCAAGGAATTTGAGAAGGTGATGCAAGATCGATTCGAGATGAGTGCGATGGGTGAAATGACGTTCTTCTTGGGTTTGCAAGTTAATCAGTCCGAATCTGGAATTTTTATCCCTCAAACCAAGTACGTCGGAGACATCTTGAGCCGGTTCTAGATGTCCGATTCGAAGCCAATTTCTACTCCTCTTCCGCAGAATCACGGGATTACTCCGGATGAAAAAGGGGAAGCTGTGGACTCTTCACTTTATCGTGCTATGATTGGATCTTTAATGTATCTCACCGCATCAAGACCCGACATTATGTATCCAACGTGCCTTCTCGCCAGATACCAAGCGAATCCGAAGGTCTCTCACTATGCTGCTGTCAAAAGGATTTTTTGTTATCTGAAGGGTTGCCCTGACACTGGTTTATGGTACCCTAAGGATGATAACTTCGATCTCAAGGCTTACAGTGATTCTGATTTCGGCGGCTACAAGAAAGATGGCAAATCAACTACAGCAGGATGTCAGTTCTTAGGCAATCGCCTAGTCACTTGGCAGTGCAAGAAGCAGACATGTGTGGCTACGTCTACATGTGAAGCGGAATACATTGCTGCGTCTAGTTGCTGCTCCCAGGTTCTATGGATCCAACAACAGATGCGGGACTACGGTTTTGAATTCCTAACTACTCCTATTTATGTTGATAATGAAGCTGCTTTACAGATCACTAGAAATCTTATACAGCACTCAAAAACGAAGCACATCGATATTAAATATCACTTCATACGTGACTGCTTTGAAAAGAGACTTATCGATGTGGTTCACATTCATACCGATCACCAACGTGCCGACCTTTTTACCAAAGCATTTGATAAATCAAGATTCGATTATTTACTTTTGGTAAACGGCATAAAGGTGAAGCAAGAGTAACCGACATCGGGAAATCGTTTTTGTAAATATTTTTCTAAAACCAAAAATCCAAAAATATGTTTTTTTACTTTATTTTATTTTTGAATTTTAGGGGGAGAAAGTTTAAAGGAAAATACAAAAACATTGAAAAACCGCAAAAATACAAAAATACGTCTTTACTTTATTTACTTTCTGCATTTAAGGGGGAGAAAATTCAGAAAAACACAAAAACAATAGAAAAACAAAAATGAGTTTCTTGGTAATATAAGAGAAAATGATATTACATCAGAGGTCGGTCGAAACATGTTTCTAGAAATCAAAAGAAAAGAAAATGATAAGTAGCTCTACTAATGATGTACCGGTAGACTCACGATCATTTTAAAGTATGCAGGAGATATAAACATAACGAACTGAAAACCGCGTGGGAACCGCTCATTGGCATATGGTCTTGGTACCGAAATTTCGTTTGATAGATTGCCGAGCCTCTGAGATATTCGGGGTTTATGCTGTTTATCATCTGGGTATCATGGTTGTTTCTATAAAAGACAAAGTCTAGTTCTTCCATGATACCATACATACGTGTACATATCTCATTCTGCATTTGGCACAAAATAAGTGATAAAATATCACAGCCATCAAATAAGTGATCAATGAATCACATTGCATATCATTCGAGAGTCAAGTTCGTCTCTTTGCTGTACGGAAGTACTGACCTGTTCACGGACTTGCTCTCAACCCAATAAGTGAATTTATTCACATTCATGCATGCATAGAAAATCAAGTTCCTCATCAATAAGTGATTTCATCACATAGGGCTTGGTTTTCAATCTCAAATAAGTAACTTGTTCACATTTTATATACGTTAAAAAACGGATGATAAATGGTATACTCGCCAGTAAGATGAACTCTCGTGCATACCTTGATACGGGAATGTGTCGTGAGTGGATGAACACCGGTCGGTAAGTATAAATCATATCTTAAATGTATCTCAATGTATTATGATTACACTTGATCGCTGAGTTTAAGTGGATAACAATATCGGTAATTGTGGTAGAATACTTATCCACATCTGTAAAAGAATATTAAAAGGAAATGTGTTTTGACAAAAGACAGCAAGCTGATATGATTCTCTTCGCCAGAAACTCGCAAAAATATTGTTGTGTTTGTACATATTTATTTACTGCTTAACTTTAATGCTTAACTTTTATTGTCTTATTTTAAACAGTTTTGTCGTTTGGTGCATATCAGCACGACATTAGCGGTGATGTCGTTTGATAACATTCAAAAGATATTAAAATTGTTGTCTTTTATTTTATCAAAATCCAAAAAGATTTTCAATTTAATCTTATTTTTGATTAACCGATGTTGGTGCTCGATCCGATACCTGGCAAGCCGAGATACTTCATAAAACTGACCTTCATAAAACTGACCTTTGCAGAACTTCATAATGGGCAATTTTTCAAAACGGTCGTTTCTGAAAACTTTTAAGAATTTGACGGGTTTGAATTGCAAATTCCCAAAATCCAAAGTGTTGGTGAAAATCTGATCCTTCGAGGAAGCAATGGCCCTCGAAAGATCAGATGGTCAATGAAAGTCAATCTTGATGCTCGAAAGATGAATTGGTCAACGAAGGATTTGACTAATTGGATCCTTCGAGCTGATCAGACTTTTCGAAGGATGGATCAGGTCGAAGATATCCTTCGAGGATCGTCTTTCGAAGTTGTTGAGAGTCCCCACAAATATCTGGTATCTTTCGATCCAGATCTGGATCCTTCGACCCAAAGTCTCATCTTTCGAAGCACCTTTTCATCTTTCGAAAGGTTAATGATCCTTCGAGGCGGTTCGCGTTTCGAGGACAGAGTATAAAAGTGGGCCTTCTTCTTCATTTCAACATAACAGTTCAAATTTCATCAAAAAAAAAAACCTCTGATCCTACCAAAACTCTGCCAAAATCGAAACAAAAGTTAGGCTATCAGGATTACAACAACAATCACGGTAGGATAATCCTAATACACTTAACAAACAACAACATGAACACCTCATCTGATCATGTGATTTTATGTAATGTGAATGTGTTGTAAATATGTTAGTGGTAGGTTTTGATGATCATAAGGTTTTTATCTTGACTGATGTTTTGTGTCATAGAGGTTTGTGTTGAATTTTAATGGTCTGAAAGGGTCTTGTGTGTTCTTGGGGTTGATCGGTACCTGTGTCTGTGTTAGTATCCGGGGTTGGTTTTGATGTTGATGTTTTTAAATGGTTTGATGTTGATGTTTTTAAATGGTTTGAAACACACTTAAAACACACTTAAAACAATCACCGGAAAACACGCCGATGAACAGTGCCACCGGAAAACACGCCGATCACGAAAGATGATGTTTCTTAACCTCGAAAGATGGACTGCAAAATATCCTTCGAACTGAGACTCGAAGGATACTAAGCTTTTCGAAGGATCCATGATCAACCAAACATCATTCTTCGATTGATCAGATCTTTCGATTGACCAAGATATCTTTCAAAATTAATGATCTTTCGTAAGTTGATCCTTCGATAAGGCCTTTCATCTTTCGAGGAAAATAACATCTTTCGATCAAAGTGTCAATCCTTCGATGTCTAAATGGAATCCTTCGAGGAAACAACACTTAGAAATTTTTCAAGAAACTGAAATCTTTCTAAGTGTGAAATCTTTGTTGACTGTTTGACTGTTTTCTCATTACGTGTCCTTGTTTTCATGAACAGAAATGGCACCGAAAGAGAAGAAGGAACGGGCCAAACCAACTAAGAAAGAAAAGTCTGAAGTTGAATCTATGTCGGAGCCAAGACACAACATGGTCGCGTATCTGCAACCGGAAGACAAAGTTAGTCCGGAATACGAGGGGATAATGCAGTATCTTCACCGAGCACGAATCAACTATGCCATTACTACACAACACACCGCTTACCAGTCCCAGATCAAGGAATTCTGGAATTCTGCTGTGGTTGATACAGTGAATAACCAAGAAGTGATTAGAGGATTCGTTACTGAGAAACCCGTGGTGATCACCGAGAACACCATCAGAGCGCGTTTGCAATTGGGAGATCAACCAGAAGATTCGACTTCTATTGATTTACAGTGTCAGCGTGGTTTATTGATGAGGCTACGTTACACCAAGAATGTGCTAGCAAATCAGATAAACAAAGGGTTCATGCCGTTACGATACAAGTTTTTATTGCATATTCTTATTCACTGTCTGAGCAACAAACGGTCTGGATACGATTTGTCGCCTATTGAATTGACGGGATTGTTTACGGCTTTAATTCTGAACAAGCCGTTCAACATATCACGTTACATCTTTGACAATCTGAAAGAGAATGCCCACAGGCCACTTCCGTCAGCAAATCAACGGACGTCAACCAAGTTTTGGTTATATCCAAGATTCTTGCAAATGATGATGGATGATCAGATTCCGAATCTTCCCAAGGTTGATGCAGATATTCTACCAGTTAATCCGATGAACGAGCGTACATTGCTGATCTTCAAGTCTATGTCTAAGTATAAGGAATCCAATCCAGTCAGAAAGCTTATTGGCCACCTCGATGATGTGACCTACGAGGCACCACAGAACCACAAGTGGCGTCGAGATGCAAGTGATTCTGATGACGAAGAGCCCAGGTTAATCGCGTTGGCTAACACACAACTCGGGGCTAAGCACGGAACTAAAGCATCGAGCAAGAAGTCTGCTGGCAGTTCCAGTGCTACAACACATGTTGAAATTGATGTGAATGTTGTTGCGGAAGAAGTTCAAGGAGTGTTCGTCGAATCTGATGCCCGTGGTAAGGTTGGTGGTACTGTAGTTGGAGATACAGGTGGTAGTGCAGCTGGAGATGGTGGTCCTGCAAGTCGGTCAGGCGATGATGCGACCGACAAAGGTAAAGGTAAGGTGGACGAGCCGAGGAGGTTGGTGGATGAAAGCAGTTCGTCTTCTGATGATGAAGGAGGTTCTGGTAATGATGATTCGTCTTCTGAGGATGATAATCCTCCTCCACCAGGGATGCGAAAGGTTTATGATCAGCGCGGGAATCTTCGTGGTCTTGAACGTATAGAGAAACCGGTTAGTGCCGCAGAATCTGACAAAGATGATGATTATATTCCTGCTGCTCCTGGTTTGGTTAGAAAGAAGAGGAAAGCAAGAAAACAGGGTACTCGTACTTCAAAGAAATCAAAGGACGGATCAGGGTCTATGGGTGAAACTGCTGGTGATGTCACTATACCTGATTTGATTCAGCATTCAACGCCTCCAGAGCATCAGCTACCACCTGTCAGTGATCAATTAACTACATCAGAGATGCTGGCGCTGGTCTCTTCTCCGCAGACGTCTACTGGGACACGCACGGCGACTGTTGATCATCAGCCGCCTGCAACTCCTGTCTCAGGTACACACGCACGTCCTCCTCTTGTTATTACTGGTCCAACAGGTACTTCCGGTCCATCTGGTCAGTCTGGCTCCTCAGGACCTGAGCCTTCACGGCCGACTCTAGCAGAAACATTGTCTGGTTTGTCTGAAGCTGAGAGAATTCACTTCCTGATCGAACAAGTCAGTGAATTGGGTAACTTAGTCAGTCGGCATACTAGAAAGATTGAAGAGTATCGTGAACAGCGAACACGGGATGTGGAGGCACACAACAAGCTAGTCTCAATTGTTAGTGCTCAGAATCTTAAGATAAACGAACAGGCTCTAGAGATTGAAAGGCTGAAAGAAGCAAACAGGGCTCGTGATAGGGAAGTTGAGATAATGAAAGGGCGGAGCAATGTGTTGGAGCATGAGGCAAATGTGTTAAGGCAGAAGCATGAAGAGCTGTCGGATCGCTATAAAAATCGTGATGATCGATTAATAGAAGCCTTCAAGCCTGTTCAAGCAAATTTCAAGAAAATGGATCACAAAGTAGTTACGCTTTGGAATGAAAGGTGCAAAGCATTAGGCATCGTTCCCTCGAAGCGTGGCGATGACAAAGACGATGATGCAGCAAATCCTGATCAACCAGCTGCCTCAGGTTCCGGTGCAACTGCATCCGGTGCTGCAGGTGGGTCTGGTACGTCTCAAGCTGCTCCTACTGCTCCTCCAACAGCTACTACTGGTCCGTTTGAGAAGACTGAAACGTTGGAAGCTTCGGCAGGGTTTGAACATGTTAGTCTTGAACTGGAAGCGTTTACCGATCTTCCTGAATCCTCAACTGTTCAACAGTATCATCCAGTCACGGGTGAATTATTAGAAGAGGGAGAACACGTTACAGAGATGTCTGATGAACGTATATTAGCTCTGAAGGAATTGGCTGAAGTTGATTTGAAGACGATCGATGCTACTCCGTTAGTTCCGGACGAAACCGATTTCTCTACGATTGAAGAAATCTTCATCGGTTCGGATCCGGAACGTCCTGTTTATGTTGGTCAAGATAATGCGGAGTTTAATGCGCTTGATGATGAGTTTGTGGCGGCAAAGATAGCAGAATTTACTAACCCTTCTTCAGATTCTCCTACAGCTCAAGAAAGCCGTGAGAAGACCGTGAACGAATGGCGAGCGGATTTCCTAGCTAGGAATCCTCCTCCGCTCCCTCCGTTGGATCAGGCCAACTACATGAATCTGGAAAGGAATCAGGCTCGGGGTCGTATTATCAGCTGGATGTTCATCAAGGAGCTTCACTGCATGGTTGTGAAGCGAGAATGCGGCCTTCAGTACTTCAGGTCTCTTCTCAGCATTCTTTCACTTCCTTATTATGATGTTGCGGTTTTGGCTCAGCTGAGGGTTATTAATCGAGTCAAAGACAAAATGGTGAATCTGTTCGCCAACAAGATCAGGTTGGAACGAAGAATTGGTTGGAAGGATCCGCTATATAGGCCGCAGTTCCCTCGATACAAGCAGATCAGGTTTACGCTTGATCCAGATACAAATACTGCTCGTTATCGATTGGTTTATGATCCTCCGAAGTTGATGAAGAAAATACCGTTGTTGAAGATGAGGACAGATTTTCTGGGTAACTTTCGTTGCTGGGTTTATGATGCAGATACTGGAGAAGCGGTGATCTTATTTCAAGACAGTCCAGAGAACTTTCGAATGATAGATCCAATGTGGATTACTAACATGTCCAGGTCAGATATTATTATTCTTAAGGATCACGAGATCAACTACTTGGTTAGGGATCGTGCACAAGCAATGAAGTTTCAGAAGATGGCTTTGTATTGCTTCAACCTACTTGTGAATGCGGGAAGTGAATGGTCAACGCATCACTTAACGGTTGAAAGGACGTCAGAGACTTGAAGACACGAAGATCGAGACAAAGCTACAGCCAAGGGGGAGTTTGTTGGTGCACTTGTGTCTGTACTTTGTCTGTATTTTGTTATGATACAAAACGATGTCTTTTGTTAGTCTTGTTTACGTCTTATGTTGTTTAATATGTGTGTTTGATGTAAGTTTGACCAAGTCAACCATCCTCCTGGTTTGACTTGGCCAAACAGTTAGAACATAGTTTTGTAATATGTTTGTGTCGAAGGATGAGTCATCGAAGGATTGTTTATATCCTTCGATGAGCTCGAAGGATAAACCTTCGATGGATGTAGATGGACCTCGAAGGATATCATCCTTCGAGGTATATGTGGATCCTTCGGTAGGTTTCAGATCGATAGATGATCTTTCGATCAGTCTATCTGATCCTTCGACCAGACGATCTGTGATGGGTATATATACTCATGTAATGTGTTCACTTTAGTGTGTGAGTGAACTTAGTCTTGTAGAGAGCGTATTTTCAGTTTGGTCAAGGGCTGTAACCGTGTCCACTGAAATACAAGAGAAAACTTTGATATCTCGTGTGTCTACCTTTCTCTTTGTAGCTTGTGTTCTCATATAAACAACCGGTTTGCATTCTAGCTTGGATTCCGCACTTGCTAGTGTGTTAAACATAACAAGGATAAGGTTTAACCTCAACCTCCGGGGGACCTACAAATTTCAAGATGGTTACTCGGGGGAGTAGCAAGAAGAAGGCTAAAAAGGGAAAAGACTACATGGGTATCCTACCTAAGTGCGACAATTGTTTACGTTATCATGTCAGGCGATGTAGATATGGGAAATGTGCTAACTGTGGAAAGAGGGGGCACCCTAAAGAAACTTGTTGGCAAGATACTGAACGTGGTAATGGGGGCCAAGACAGTAGCGAGAATCACGAAGGGGACAACGACAATGGCAATTGTCGAGGCAGAATGAGCGATAAACAGAAACGTGCTCAAGGTTGTTTTAACTGTGGAAGCAAAAAGCATTTCAGGAAATATTGCCCTAAAAACAATCAGGCACAAGGATGAAAGCTCCCCACCGGAGCTAGGGAGACCCGCCAGGGATTCAAGTATGGATATCGGTACATCCCGAACTACTTAATGTTATGCATCTGTGTTGCCAAATACTGTTGCAAATTTTACGATTCGCACCTCTAAAGTTCGAGAGTATAATTGGTTTAAGTAGCGAGTAAGTAGATATTCCAGTACCCATTAGACTAGCTTAGGGGAAGCTAGTGGAACCCAACGCAGTAACTGAAAACGGCAAGATAGAACCCGGAGAGCGTAAGTTTACGCTAGATCTATTGCCAGTTGAGTTGGGAAGCTTCAACGTGGTAATTGGATGTATTAGTGGCCAAGTGATCAAGCAAAGATTGATGTTCGCATCCCAATGAAGGAACAATCTCGACTCACAAGGCGGGATACGCCTCTACAGATCACGAATTGCTCGAGGGCACGAAAGTTGTTGCGAAAAGGATATGTTGTTTTATGGCTCATGTCGGGGACAAGGGAGCCGAAGAACTAAAACTTAAAGATACCCCCGTGATCGGAGAATACCCTGAAGTCTTCTTCGAAGACTAGCCAGAAGTATCTCCTCAACGACAAGTCGAATTTTTGCATCAATTTGTTTCCAGGCGTCGCGCCTGTAGTCAATGCACCCGGAGCGATTTACACCTTCGGAAATACAAGGATTGACAGTGTAGTTTCAGTAGAAGATAGAGAAGGAAGATAACAGACCAAAATTTCCGTTCTGGATAACCTCAATTCTGCTCGTCAAAAGAAGGGATGATGACAATTTTCAAATAAACATCAACTACCAGGAGCCGAACGAGCTAACGCACAAGAGTCGGTGACTCTCACTAAGGGCTAATGAAGCTTTTTCATAACTGACTATGAGAACCCAACTACTACTACACGACTGGTCGAAGATCGAGCGTCGGTAGAGGTGAAATTCAGGGAGAAAGTATACCAGGGTGAAATTGTGGGACAATAACTTGTTCTTAGACGTGGGCAAAATGGCGTTTCCTACACAATGTACAAACCAGATCTACACGGGATACGAAATCTGGAGAATCTAGAAAATTTATGTCTAGGACCTTTGGGAACCCAGGACCAAACTCGTAAGGGTTTTACTTAGAAACCATATCTGTCAACTCAATCAAACGTCATTAACTTGACAAACTTGTCACATCAGTTAACAAAACCGAAAGTACTTAAATTTGCTTCCGTTGAAGTCTTCACTCTTACTTCTAACGAGTAGATATTGCATCTCTACTCCCCGCAAAGTAGTTGCATCACGTAAATTTTCTTCGCTGAGAGCGGACACACACCTGTTTTGAAACTTGGTCATTCCTTCATTTTAGCAAGTACTCGTTGTTTCAATACTCGGAAACTTTCATGACACACATGCATCATTTGCTACGAGTGTGGTTTTGTTTCAAACAAACACTCCATTGAAATTTAAATATTACCTTGCTAAACCTAATTACTGATTCGTGATTCGAACGACCTACATTATTGTTACTGTTGACTCTTTTGTTATCAAGTCAACACACTTTCTTGAAACCGCTTTCTTTCAAGCTACGTTTAAGGTTTATGATTGCTACCATGCCAAGATTCCCTTGTTGATACGTACGTTTCTTGTCGGGTTACGCTGAAACTAAGTTCGATTGCTTGAACTTATCCAGTTCACATGTTTGATTTGAGACGCCATATGATGTATTGAGAGCATCATATTCTAATACTTTGGCAAAGATTCTTTTGTTTCGAGTCGTAGTAGACTTGTTTGGTCTATGACTCCACTAAATCGTTGATTGATTTCGATACCTTGCAGTGATACTTTCACAGAATTGAAGCTCGCGCTAATTGGGTTACTCATTTCATACACGGATTTAATTGCCTAATTATTTGTTAACAACCCACTTTGACACCCACGATCGAAGCAGTCTCAACACAATCGTGTGTTAAGACAATGGTACATATATTCATTTCATAAGCCCCATGTACCTCCTAACGATTCTTTCGTAGTCAATCAAATGCCTTGTAGTACTTAGTTTCATCTTCCGGCTTGTTTCGGTACACCTTCATCTGGTCTCAAACACGGTGAATTTGTTCAGTCACCGCTATTATGGAATCATGTCATTGCGATACCTTGTGGTGTCATTACAAACTTGTAGCTTGTGCTAATCATGGTCAACCGTTTCACACAAAACTGCATATCCTTCCGTTCGACCCGCCATTTAAACATTTCTGATGCAACTACAAATCAAGGCAAGAATACACCAGATTCGTTTGTATTCACTCGGCGTATTCTCGCAATTCAAAATGTTCAACACACTGAACCTTACCACTCGTCTACTCGGGAGTTGACAGATCATTTTACTATTTCATTTGAGTTGATGATTTTTGAATTCATATAGCGGGTGCTATGTTTCGTGAAAACTCGCGTGCATAGTGCGATCGAACGTTTGAGAGTCTTATTAGTCAAGGCTCCTCTTTTGTGGACCCCCCTGCTAGCTGGTTTACACTAGGCTATACGTCAAGTACGTCTTGTGCCTCTGACGTCAACTGCTATGAGCACGCACCTTTTTAACCCTAGAATTCGGGTTGTTATATATTCTTGGACTCACCAAATGTGAGTAAGGTTTGATTCGGTTTGATGATTATCTACCTCGATATTATTTATATATATACATGTGTGACGTAACCATAAGGAGTTAAGGTAGTACAAATTTCGGGGACGAAATTTTTCTAACGGGGGGAGAATGTGACAACCCTCACCAAATCAGGTATCCGTACGAACTAATTAACATTTAATTACTGCTTAATTACTGTGCTTGCTTACAAATTGTGAATAAACTGCTACATGATTTCTGAAATATACATAACCATGCATCATACTTTATTTGCTGTCACTCCATTTATTTACACAGAACTATAGTGACAAACTTGATGCACAAAAGCACTGTAGCACAATGAACGGATAACCCAGTAAATGTGCTGACATAGCCAGCACCAGGCAGACACTACCTCTAAGGCCTGTATGAGCCAGGAATAGTTTACTACACTAGTAGGAAGTGTAGGGAGGAGAGGATTGTAGAACTGCGTCACTAGGTGATAGTTATAGTGACCGGATGTGCCTAAAACATGTTTTAAACACAAACTTCTGCATTTTAATATATAATTCAGCATTTAAGCTAACTAGTAAAGTGCAAAAACATGGGAAAATAATACTAGACACTTTCCAAAGTGTCGGGAACCCTTTGTGTCACTAAAAATAATAATAAAGACACTTTAAACGCTTATTAAACACATTAACGGATTAGTATCCAACCGAACAACCGGACTTTACCCGGAACATAAAAATATTGTCATTGACACTGTTTTTCTTTTTCTGAGCCAGTTAGCGTCCCCGAGTACCCTAACACCCGTTATAGAACATAACATACTAGAAATTAGTTAAACCTCCTAACTAATCGAACTAAACTCTAACTATCTTGTTCAAAGCCAACCATGACCCCCCCTAACCCCTTGACCGATTCGGTCCCCCAAGGGGGACACACCCTTACAAAAATATGATTATTTTATTGGATTGCCTAATATCTTCCCTACATAATATACCTTGGGTAATTGGAGGTGATGGATTATAAGAAGACCCATGAGATCACACTTCACTTCATAACCAACACTTCACAAAAAATTTCTTCTCCTCCCTCCTCTCTTGTATTCGGCCGAAACCATACACACACCCACATCCACTTTCAAGTTTCAATCTTGCATTTCCAAGCATACACAAAGGTGAAGGATCACGTATAAGGAAGCTCGGTGCTTACGGATTGCCAAGGACCTCACCACAACGCTATTAACCACCCATTTTTCATCTAGTTTCTTCCCTAGCCACGAGCTAGTAGTAAGTGACTCTAAACACCCTATTGATCTTGTCTAAAGTGGTTAATAAGAGATTTGTCGGATGAAAATCATAAACACTCAAGAACAAAACTTAAAGTCTACTAAAAGTGATGAACATGGTGGTTAATGAGTAAATATTAGTGTAAAACACTTGAAACTTGTTTTGTTATGATTAATTTATGTTGGTTGATGCTAGTAGTAGTGCGGATCGTCATCTAACCCGGCTAGGTCATGTTCATGGAACATGAACTAGTGTATGTTAAAGTACGAAAGTGATTAGATGATGAACACTTCCACTTATGAACATGAACTTGTGTAAAAGTGGTTTTTCTTATAAAATGGAGTCCAAGACTAGTAGATCTAAAGATCTACAAGTGGTATTTTCAAAGAACCAAGTGTAAAATGAAATCATGTTTAGAAGCCGGATCTTTCTTGAAACAAAGGTGCTTTTGTGAACAAACAAGTGTGTAGACACTTGTGTAACAAAAGGATTTAACAAAGGAATGTTTTTGAGATTTTTGACTAGAAGTTGTATAAATACATTTTCTTTAAAAATAAGATTTTCAAGAAACCAATTCTATTTACAAAGATAGAAAGATCTACTAAAAATATTGGAAGGTTACTACACACTTTTACATAACCCACAAGTTCATGTGTTTGCGATTTACGTATATTTTTGACTAGTTTGATGTTGGAGTATTGTTTGTTGATGTTGAGAAAATTGTTGATTGAGTTTTGAAAAGAAAATGATACGCTTCTAAGCGTGGCCACCTCCAGTTACAGGGGAAACTCTGGCGAAATTTTTACGGAAATATAAACACTTGGAAATATTTTTAGTAACAAATGTCTATAACTATATTTTTAACTTGTTTTCAAAATGTAAATTTCGCCACAATTTTATTACAGAACTTCTAAGTGACGGAGGTGGGATTTTCACAAATAAAACTTGCTAAAATATATATTTAGAATATATATTTTTCATAATAGCACTTGTGTGAATTTTTATGAATTATTTTGTGAACTATACAAATGTTATTTTTAGAGTAAAAATAATATAACTCGTATACACTGAAAGGTAACGACTTCAAAATAATATGAACGCCTTCATAATATCTAAGTTACACCGGTATTATTATTATTATTATTACCACACGAATCATGAACTGTAACTTATGTATTTTAGAAAATACACTTAAAACGCGTATTTTGATAAAAGTATTATTTTGGGAAAATCATATGGAATAAAATATAATATTTTTGGGAAAAATATTTATATTTTGGAAATAGAATTAAAATATATTTTTTAAGTGTGACTTAATAATATATTTTTGGAATTACAAGAAAACGCACATGTATTAAAACCCCCATCCTTGGGAAGGAATATAATCAATTACGAAGTGTAAACACGAAATAGTTGCCTAACTATTTCCCAAAAACTTTAACCTTAAGCTAAGGCACGGCCGTCCGTCTAATAGAAGTTAGTACGTGTAGGTCGTCGCACAGCAGGTTGACTGGGAGATTACTAGTTAGAGACGCACTCCAGTGAGTTCATGCCCCCTTTTCTCTTAATTGTTTTCAGTTTTTAAACTGCGGGGGTGAAATACATGTTACTATGATTACGAATACTTTTTACATGGTATGGTTAGCGTAAGGAGGGTTACTACTTAGATCATGTGAGTGGGTAGGCGGGAACTGGAGGCCATTAATCCTCATTATAGGACCGAGGGTCTTTAGCGGTAGATCTATCTGGGTGTAGCGAGCCCAACCCCTGAGTTCGCTGAATGAACCAGGTGGTGACTTGGTACCCGACGCAAAAATCTGCTAGGTTTGAGTCTTCCTACTGCACTTCACACATATCATTGGCTTTGCAACCCAATGGTGATCTCTTTTTCCTTATTTGCTACATACCAAGGATTTTTATACGTACAGACATTTTTTTCCAACGGGTTATACATACCCACTTACACATGAACTCGCTTAACTTTATGTTGACTTTTTAAACTACATGTATTTCAGGAAACTAACGGATCTGGCATGGTATGCACGTATTTTCAAGCTGCGTTTGAATAAAGAAGTCATCCAGGGTTTAGAAGGTGTAACCTCTTCCTGGACGGGTTACATATCTCTAAACCTAGTATTGTCTAAAGTCTTTTGCTAAGTCTTTATGAACTCAATTAAATCAAGTTAAGGTTTGTAACTTATTTTGTGATTGATGAAAAATGGGATTTTTCTAAACTTTATTAATGAATGAATATCTCATGTTTTCAACATATAGCATTGTTATGATTGTTGCTATGGTATTAAGAAGTCACACCAAATAAACCTACGCTTCCGCAAAGCCAGGGTGTGACAATTTCAAATTTTATATTAGTTCGTTAGATAAGTTTATTGTATTCTATATATACACATATATGATACTTATTAGCAGATCTTCTTTTCAATTAACTTATGTCCACCTTATGGTCCTTTTGTTTGATTAACTAGATGGTACTTGTAGGCATTGCGGCTAAGCTCTATGAGGAATGGAATGCAAAGATGGATATCCTGGAAATCTGATTCCGAACCCATGTCCAACCTATATATATTTTTGGTTGGTACGTCATTATTTATATTTACCTTTACTTTCTACAACCAGAATGAGCTATACGGGTGCATACTTTTCTTTTAAAACGCTGGTCGGTTACTCCTCAGATATGATCAGCCATTACGACATACATTCATCCTCATGAATATATAACCCGGTGTTCGCTTGCTTCATTGGGCACAAGAACCTTTTCGAGTTTCTCCGCTTCATCTGCCCTCCCTACAACGGCTCTTCTTTTATATGTTATACAACACCTTGAGACACCAGAAACAGGTTTCAACGTTGTTGTTTCGGTTTCAGGTAACACCACCCCCTGCCACCGCATTCCGCCGCAGGTCGGTTTCTTCTCCGACCTATTGAGGTATAAGCTCCTACATCCTGTTTCGGTTTGAACTCGGTTAGGTTGTGAGTTGGTTTTCCGGCGACACTTATCTGAGAAAATATATATGGGGGTGTGTGTTCTGAGTTTGATCTTATACATATGAGGACTTTTATTGTGAAATCAAACAGAGCTAAGTTGCTAAATGAACACATAGAAGATGTTGAAGTATAGGGACTGTTTGTTTGATTGATTCATTAGCTTGAGATCGAATATGGATACCGATTTATAAATCAGTTTATATATTTTGCTCAAGCATAGCCACATTTTGTTTGGAACTTTTATACTTGATCATTGTGCCATGTGTGGCAATTGGCATCCTTTAGAAGATCACAATTGACTGTAAAATAATTATATTTTTAATATGCACTATTTCAAGTTGGTAGAAACTTCATAATGTTTTACAAAAAAATAGTTGTAAAAATTATGGGGAATCTTTTTATGAATTCAAAGAGAGTTTATTCGCTAATTGAACACACAAAAGACGTTGAAGTTTAGGGGGACTATTTGGTAATTCATTCATAAGCTTGAGAAAAGGGAAACCAGGTTATCATATAGTTATATATTTTACTCGTTCATAGCCACAACTTGTTTTGAACTTTTATTCTTGACCATTGTGCATTATGTAGTAAAGTGGTCACAAAATTTTCTTTACTCCAAGATCTTGAAGAATTTGTACCGATATACGAAACCCGATCCATTAAGAATAACATGTATGAGATGGGTTTTGATCACAGTTTTGGCCTTTGGTTTATCACCATTTAAAAAACCCATTGTCCTTGTCATTCTTCGTATTTAAATCCGCATGTATAAGCTTCTGTTAATTTTTGTTGGTCCAAACTTGGAGAAATAAATAGGATTTATACCGCGTTCGTTTATACTTTATATTACTTATCACTGCTGCATTGCGCAGGTTTCCCACTAGTAACAAATAAAGGGTCACCTATAAAATCGTTCAGAACGCAAAAACCTTAATATATATTTATGCCAACATAATCAAAACAAAGACTTTTCGAGAAAATCTCAAAGTTATGTGAAAATTCTAAGTATTGGAGAAACTTAATTGTTTGTAGAATAATTGGTTATTTAGGACGAATAAACCAATTTGTGGGATTACGATAATATAAAACGCACCTAAAGGTGAGTGTCACAGAAACCCCTCTTTTTAGTGTTTTATATACTGTTTTGGGGCCTTTAAAAAGGGTAATTAAATGTTTTAGTGCGAAACATGATTTTGAGACAAATGTGTTTTAGTGAGTGTCACATAAACCCCTCTTTTTACTGTTTTATGTACTTTTGGGGGGAAGAACACGTCATTAAAAAGAAAAGTATATGTTTTCATGTAAAAAATATGCTTTTGAATTACATAAAATATATTTTCATGGAAAATATGATTTTTGGAGTATTATAATGTGTTTTGTGGAAAAACATGGATCTGGAAAGGTGTATGACTTAAACTGTTTTTGAGAAAAATAAGTTTTATTGATATAAATATGTTTCGGGGAGAAACGGGGAAAGGGTTACGATGTTTTGAGTAAAACAGGCGTAAATAAATTAAATTGGGTTGGTACGAGTTCAACTCAGCTTCCAGGAAGTGGCCGAAACTTGTACAACCTACAATATTAAATTGTTATTCAATAGGTTATATATATTGATGAATTGGGGAAAGCAAGCGGTTTCCTAATTGCGGGAAACTGGGCGCAGTCAGTAGCATTTAATCATTAAGTAATGAACACGTGGAATCGTTGATAGATCTATTGGGTTGATTACCCCGTCGTGATCGGTCACTCCGATCTACATAGCGGCGAATTGAATTCTTTAATTGTCTAGTATTGATTAAAACCTCGATCATAGTATATAGCTCGTAACATCTAGCTAACTTACGAAACCGAAGTTATAACAGAAATATAGTATCAAAATAAAATCATGGATAATAGCTTTCATACGGAATGCGGTGGTAGTGCCAATTCTGATGATTTCTACCATGACATCTTACAAGGAAATATAAAATGGTCTTTCTTAAACATATGTGAGTGTTTTAAATCATTAAAATGTTTTTATCAAGAAAGATTTTTCCTTACACAAGTTTTTATAAAATTTGATATGTGAACTCACCCTCCATTGTGTTGATACTTGATTTTTACGTGTTCTTCAGGTACATGAGTTCGGCTTCAGAATTTTGGCATATCTTGTGGTAGTGACGCTTGTCGTATTTCAAATTATTTTGGACAACTTTTAAAAACCAATTTGGGACCATGTGTATTTGGATCCATAAGGATCAAGACAATTATGTTGTATGTATTGTATTCGAACTTTAAACTTTAAAGTCATGTTTTAAATAAGTGTATGTCTAAAATTAAACAATGCATCGTCTACAAAGATATTTATGGGTACCAACTTCCGTCACCGCCACGTTTGTATTTCCGTTGCGACGTTTTTGGGGTGTGACAAGTAATTTCAACCAAAACCACTAAACAAAGATCATAAATCGTGTCAAGAACTTGTAACAACACCATCTAACCCGTTAGGGTCCTTACGTGCAAGAAAGTACTCTTGATTAACATTTGATTTAACTTTTATTAAACCAATACCCATTTCTAGTTTCATGGTGTAAACATATTAACAAGTTAATAGCTTACTAATAAGTGCTTAAACAAGGGGTTTTTCAACATATCTCAACTAAACATTCATTAATCATCCAAGATAACCAAATACAATCAAGAATCCAACATCAATGAAACATGTTTGCCATATGATCATCAAGATTTAAACATGAAAACTACCAAAGTTTCATACGAACAAGATTAACATACTAATGTTTGTTCATAAGACAAGTAAACTAGTGTTTTTGCCCTAAGGCTACAATAATACATAATACATCAAATCAATGCTTGGAATGTAATCAAAATCATGGAAAGAACAAAGATTTAAACCATAAGAAAACAATGATTAGATGGATTGGATGATAAATGGGCTTCTTTGCAACTTGGAGGCTTGAATCCGACCAAAGCAGGCTGTTTCCGGAGCCCCAAAATCGCCCAGAAGATAGCAAAAATATCCAATAATTGATCAGATGTGTCTGTTCTGTTTTATAGGGGTTTTTATATCTGTACGGTCATGCACTTTAAAGTGTGCACGCCCGTGCACTGACAAATGGTAGGGTGACGTCAGTTGCAGAATAGGTCAGACAAGTGGATGATTGGGCGGTAAAGTCGAACCAAGTGCACGACTGTGCACTTTATGTGCACGGTCATGCATCTCCGGGAAATCAGCCTGTTTCTTCGAGGAGAATCAGGTAGTCACGGGGGTGCACAGGGACGCACGGTCATACGTGTCCGAGAAGTCAGTTGCACTGCCATGTGTACCGCTAGTGCTTCCGGTGTCGCGCGCCTTGCACGGTCGTGCAGATGGAGTGTATGGCTGTGCATGATCTATATCTTCAACAAAATGTGCAAATTTCATCTGAAATGCCCGAAAATTTCTCTTTTTTCTCCAACTTTGTCTTTGGTACGCCGTTTAAGACCTGAAAATCCAAAAGTACCTAATTAAGTACCTAAACATCGAAGTTTTAGCCAAAACGCGTAAAACGGGAGTAAATAGGGGACTAAAACATGTGTAATTTAGCGTATATCAATTGTATATGTTACTTATCTTACGTAATTTTCGTGTATTATGATTGTTGGTAACTACAACTTCTTATTTTATATTGTGAGAAACGAAAATAGTTATTCTCTTGTTGATGAGGATGTGGATATAGACTTTTATTTAAAAAAACTTTGTTGGAAAATTGATATTTAATTATGGAATTATGTAGTTATGATTATTTTTTGAGTTAATGTTGTATTTTTAAGAAATTATAAGGAGTAAACTTCAGTTTGCGTCCGTAAGGAAAGAGCCCTATGTCAATCCGAGTCCCTAAAATGAAAATTTTGCTTGTTGCGTCCCCAGTCATGTAAAAGCGCTACACTTTGAGTCCCTGAAGCCAACTCCGTTACTTTTTGTCACTCAAATGACTACATTACCCTTATATTCTATCCATTTGCGTCCCTATGATTTATAACCCATTATCCTTTGTGTCCCCGAGCTTAAATTTTTTTGTTTATTATTGTTATTATATAAAATCAAATTATCATTATTGTCATCATCTTCAAATAACCTCACAAATCAATCTTCATCATCTTCGAATAACCTCACAACATACACCAGAATTCAAAATCCATACACTAGAATTCAAGAACCATTATTATTATACAAAATCAAATACCCTCAAATTTTGTAAATAGCATATAGAGAGCAGAGGAGAATCACATGCAATTAGGATACAAAACAACCTTAATATTCCCCCATTTTCTCTCAGCATCCACACCCGTGTGTACATTGACCATTAAACTATCAAAACCCATATTCTTTTAATAAAAAACAAACCCCAATTCAAATCCGAATCCGTTAAAACCCTCAAATATTTCCAATTCCATGAACTAACGCTTTGTTCCCGAGTTAACTTAACGAGGGAAAAGAAAAAAAATGTAAAAGTGAGAAAAGAAAGGAAGATAAAGGAAAA
This sequence comes from Helianthus annuus, assembly GCF_002127325.2. NCBI lineage: Eukaryota > Viridiplantae > Streptophyta > Magnoliopsida > Asterales > Asteraceae > Helianthus > Helianthus annuus. Next base: position 62,367,229 of record NC_035440.2, on the reverse strand, counting down.
AAAGATGTTTTTCCTCCCATTTCCTTCCAAATCGGAAGGAAAGAAAAACTAAAGAATTTAGTCTAGTTTTCCTTTCTGTTTCTTCCTTAAATGAAACTCAGGAACATGAAATGTTTTATTTTCCTTTCTTATCCTTCCTTAAATTTAGTTTCTTTTTGTTTCTTTTCCTTTCCTTCCATTAGTAAACTCTGGAACACAATGTAAATCAAAAAAAGCTTTGTGGGATTTGTGAAAATGGATGCATATTGTAAAGGGCTCTTTGCAGAAGTTGAAAAGGTTTCAAGATCCAGGGTAGCGGTTCGGACAATTGAACCGAGCTGAATCTACGATTTACCTGCAACTTGATCATTAAACCTTCAATTTTCAAAGAGAGAGTGATGGAGATGAATCGAACCTTAAATTTTCATGATGATGATGATGTTGATGAAGTAATGATGATGAGGTTTTGTTCTTTGTGTGTTATTGGTGAAACCTCAGTATATCGGAGAAGATTAAAGAAGGGAGACTGAGATGGTTCGGACATGTGAAGAGGAGGGAGACTACATCGACAGTTCGAGCAGTGGAAAACCTGAGTGTGGATGGGAGAAGGATTAGAGCCAGGACTAAACTAACTTGGGATGAGCGAATTAGACATGGTTTTTTAGAGTTGCGCCTATCTTAGGTCATGATCCAGGATAGGGGTTCATGGAGACGTAGGATTAAGGTTAAGGACTTTTAGAAGATGATGCAATATGTAGTCGAACTTTGGTTAAGGGTGGAATTGGCATGTGATTGTCTTTTGATGAATATGTGTTTATGTTGTGTTATGCGGTTATAGATGTTTGTGTGTTATTCTCTCATTTTTTTGTTATTTGGTAGATTCCTAACTCTATAGTACCCGCCTATTGTTGTTGTTGTTGTAATTGTGTTCTTGGTAAAACATTTTGATGAAGATGGGTACATCTGGGTTCTTTGTCCTTTGTCCTTGTTTTTTTAAGATGATAATGTGCAAAGTTGCAAAGTTATTTAATTGATGTTCTGGAAAATAATTGAAGTTATGGATACTTGAAGATTTTGAAAATAATTGAAGATCCACATTTTGGAAGTTATTGTTGAATTTGTTTTTCTTTTTAATTTTAATATGGTGAAATTACTAAATGCCTCTTGACTTAACGGTCAAACTAATGGATTCTTAACATAGGGACTCAACATGTAGCGATTTTTTAAAGACAGGGACTTAGGCAACGAAATTTTCATTTTGGGGACTCAAGTTGACAGCGGATTCTTTTCTCAGTGATGTAAATTGCAGTTTACTTAATGATAAGGTTGACTAGTCACAACTAAATTGCTCGGTACAACCAGTTGAACCGATTCTGAGCCAAATCTGGTAAAGAGTAAAAACTAGTTTATAAAACATCGGATGGCTCTCACAAATTAATTCTATTTGTGGTCGGGGACTAAATAGACAATTTTTTTTCAAACTTTTGGACTAAAGGTGTAATTCTAACAAAGTGGGATCATTTTCAAAATAATAAACCACATGGACCATCTATGTACTTATACTATCTTTTATTTTTTAAGTTTTAAATCCACCTAATACTTTTATATTTCCATAGCCTATTATACATACGATGAATTCTTAAAGAGAAATGTTGGTGACACATTATACGTATGAATTGAAAGTCTTGATGAACAGTGACCTAATATTTTAAAGTGTTCATTTGTTTTTTTTAGTTATATTTCTCAAGCAATTATTTACTTTTAAATAATATTTTATTCAGTGTCATGAATATGTGAATTGAGCCGAAACCAAATGAACAAACGCGTTTTCAACGCTGGTATTTATTTTTATTGTTTTTTCTTTCGATAAACGGAAACCGATTCGCTACCGGTACCTGTGTTCATTTTATTGTTGCTAATCTCGATAAGTGTTTATTTATGCAACTCAGTTTGTGACGATGCCAGTACTTTGACGATCCGAACCAATCAATGTTGTTCGAAAAATATCGGTGTCAGAACATGTGTTTGTTTTTATCGTTTTCGGTTGATTTGTATACCGAGCGCATGTATCGTACCAATAGTGTAACAAACTAAACCGATACTAATCCAAAGCACACGGTAACGTACCGCAACAACGCGCGTTGAAATAACCTAGTTCACTATTAAGTATTAACCTTCAAATTTTTCTCATGAGGCACATTCACTAGTAACTCTCAAACTTTTGACAATATTCACTACTAACCCTTAAACTTTTCACATAAAAGACAATTAACCCTCGTATTTAAGTAAGTTACACATACACTTATAACTTTTGATAATTGACAAATTTGACCATCCAACATTTTCTACTTAATAACTTGACACATCCTTTTAGTTAAATTACTTTTACGACCCTCATCTTTAAGTAAGTTACACATCCATTTTTAACTTTAGTAATTGACAACTTTAACGTTTCATCCTTTTCTGCTTAATAACTTGACATATCCTTTTATTTAAATTACTTATACAACTTTATACCGCAATGTATGATACATTATTATATTTTTTCAATTTATCCCTAACCACGTTAATATTTAAATTACTTTTACAATTTTATTTCATACTTTTACGACTTTAGATCCAAAACATACTCTTCACGTCATTATTAAACTTCAAATAAGTTCATTTTCACAAAATTAAAAAATTGAGTGGTTTTGTGATAAAAAAAAAGCGAGTAATTTTACTGGAAGTAGTTAGCATTTTATGATTTTTTTTCTTTAAGATCAATTCAGATTTTTTGGGTTTACCTTTGACCGCCAAAATACTAGAATTAAGAAAATTAAAAAAATACAAAACCAACCGTCCAGATTGTTCCAAAAATTACGAACGGTCACAGATCATAATCCGCGTCATTTATATCCAACCAATCACATCAATCCTCTGCAGCCTATTTATATACATTCACTTGTTACAACACCACCCATCCCTTCTTTACATTCTCACACACAATTTCAAATCCCCCCTCTTTCACCTTCACTAATAGCAATGGCGCCAAAGGCCGCAGCTGGAAAGAAGCCAGTGGCAGAGAAAGCACCTGCAGAGAAGAAGCCCAAGGCTGAGAAAAAGCTACCAAAGGAGTCGTCCGCATCAGCAACCGACAAAAAGAAGAAGAAACACAAGAAGTCGGTAGAGACGTACAAGATCTACATCTTCAAGGTTTTGAAGCAGGTTCATCCGGATATCGGGATCTCGAGCAAGGCCATGGGGATCATGAACTCCTTCATCAATGATATTTTCGAGAAGCTTGCTCAGGAAGCGTCGAAACTTGCAAGGTACAACAAGAAGAATACGCTGTCGTCGAGGGAGATTCAGACTGCTGTGAGACTTGTACTCCCTGGTGAATTGGCCAAACATGCTGTTTCTGAGGGTACTAAGGCTGTTACCAAGTTTACTAGCGCCTAGACTACAGGGGGTTTGGTTTGTTGGGGTTAGGTTTTGTTTGGATTGGTTTATGAAACTTGATTTTGGTAATTTGATGTAAAGCTAGTTTGTTTTGTTGAAAGGGTTATGCAGTTATCAAGAGAATTGTTTGTTTTGAGTGGTTATTACATGCGTTGATCTTTGATTTAAATGTTATTCTGCACATGGTTATTTATGGCTGATGTTTCTTGTTTATATATTTACTATTGTATATGCTTATAAAGGCTTACAAAGATGAGGTTATGGATGTGGTGATGCTCTTAAAACTAGTGGTGAAGCTTGAGATTTTCGATTGTGGGGTTGAAAATGTATGTACCAAAAAGTTCCTATAAAATGGGGGGTTGAAAACGTATATACTAAAATTTCTATACGAGGGGTTGGCTGCCCCCACTATGCTACGCCCATGCTTAAAACCAACAATCCTATGATTGTAGATGAATTTAGGCAGGGTTGGCTCAAGGCTGAGTGATTTAAAGCAAGGAATCAAAAGCAATTTTTTATACAAAGGGCCCAATTTAATTATCCGCTTTAGGCCTAAATTTTTTTGAATCAGCACTGAATTTAGGCCTATACCGTGTTGTGATGTGTTGTTAAATGTAATAGCACGATCATTTGCAAGGAATAAGGGAACATCATTTGTGAAGTTTAAGACAAATTAGGGACAATATTCTGCTTATACAGGAGGAGCATAAACTAGATATCCCAAAAGGGTATGTGTCTCATCGCTAACTTGGATAATGTCTTTTACATCAACATATGTGTATTCTATTACTACTATATATGGATGGATAGTTAAATGGCTACTTTATGGAAGTCTTGAATTGAATGAAGGCCAAGAACATTTAAATACCATAGGATGTGTGATCGGATGAAGATATCTCGCGGGGTGAAAACAGGGTTATGAATTGGAGAGATATCAGTGTATCATATGGGTGTAAGAATTCAATTGATCTCAAACGTTTGGCTAGTATTTACTATGTTGAATTACTACAATGATATTTTGGTTCATATTGTGGGTCTATTGTCAGAAACAGGTGAGCAATTGTTTTTGGATTGTATAACTGGGGTCAACTTCTTTTAATTTGTTGTTACCACTTGTTTGATGAATGATGATATGCTAATGAATCTAAGAGTGCAGGTTATTTTGGATATAGATTGTGTCTGGAAGTGTCTTTGTTTAAGGAAGCTTAGTGCGACTGCTGATCAAATGGGTTTTGTTGTGTTTGAATGGTATAAAAGTCAACAACTACTGGATTGTTACGACTGATATAATGTTTGTTATGTGTAATTGACTTAAAAGTCAACATGGACCAACATCTTGAAGCTTTCTATTCTATGGTCAATTGGCATAATATCTTTAATATGGGCTATTGTTTTAACATGTCCATTGGATTTATTTGTTGATGAAAAGGGCGAATCGGAGATTGGATCCCAGGTTTCATTGATTCAGAAAAGGATTTAAACAAGATAAACGATTCAGAATACTTGATATATAGGAATGTGATTAACACATGTTTGTTTATTTATACTACATGATCGGTGTTATAATTAACAACCGGCATGACCACGATAACCACCATAACTATGTTACATACACAGGCGTGACAACCTTATTCGACACATACACAGGACATAGCAATTACATATTAATACTAAATCAAAGTTTAATAATTTAATATTTGTGACATTGTTCCTGTTGTTTTAATTCTAAGAGGACGGTGTTGGCATTTTTTGAGTTGCTAGTCACGTTGCTGCTGATGTATTATCAATATTAAGGGGTTGTTTGGCAACCTCTGAACCCAGTACATATTAAATGAGTAAGAGGTGTGACCGGCTAAGAGGCTCTAAACCAGTAAGTGCTGGGCCACACTAAGTGTTGTTTGGCGAACACTTTGAATAAATGCGCAAAATAATTATTTTAACCATCTGAACTATGTTGAATGAAATGTATCTGGTGGCTGGCGAGTGGTTGTTGGCAATGGCGCTAGTGGTTGGCAGTGTTATTGGTGGGTGGTTGTGCTTGGTGTGATGAGTGTTGGTGGTGCTTGACAATGATGTGGGTGGTGGGAGCGGTGGTTGGCGGTGTTGGTGGGGTTGCGGAAAAGCCACCTGAATGTATGGCAACAAACATAGGCTCAAAGTTCAATAGTGGGTGTTACAGCAGCATTTATATTCAATTCCTTTTATATGTGTTAGTGAATTCCTTATATAAAAATGGTTCTAAGTAGTTTAAGTGGAGGAGATAGAATATGTTATAGTTCATAGTAAATTTTGAGAATTACTGTTCATTTTTATTAATTTTTTGAAAGTTTTATGAGTAAAGGAGAGAGAGGTATAAAAATATTATTTAATTAAAAAAAATAATGATTTTAGTGTAATTATAGGAATGTATATAAGGGACTGAATGTGAATGTCTTAGTGGTTGACTATTCCAATAATTGTTTCAGGTGTCACAAACTTATAAAACTGTGGGGTGTGGGGCGTGCGGTGGGCCTTTAACGCTAGCTAGACCACACCGGGCTAGCGTTTCCTCGATGGCGTGGGCCGGGGGGGGGGGTGACATGGCTGACTTTGATTGGCTGGTTCGATATAGCCGTTTGGGGGTAGCCATTAGGGGTGGCGGTTATGGTATGGTCAATCAAATTTAAAAAAAAAAAAAAAAATACTTTTTACCTATAAATAGTCACCCAAAATTACATATTTTCCCATTCTTCTTCAACCATTACCCAACACAATTTTAACATTTTTCAATTCTTCTTCAACAAACCCACACCAAAAAGTCGAAAATGGTGCATAGAGGAGGAAATAGCGCTAATGACATCGATTGTTGACGCACAACATACCCTACAATGCGGTGAAACCGCGTAGTGGGGGCGAGCGTTTCAACAATACCAACAACACGTCGAGAACACGCGTCACAACTTAAACGCGTGTCAACAGAAATGGAGTGAGCTCAAACCGAAGTTGGATCGGTTTAAAGTTTGCTTCGACCGTGTCCCTGAGGGCAACTTGACCCACGGCGATCGAGTGGAGATCACGAAGATCGAGTACAAGCACGATGGGAATGCATATTTTAAGTGAGTTCCCTACTTTAATATTTACCATACCTTGTAATTCTTTTTTGTAGAATTTAATAAGTAGGGTTTTTTTTTTCTAGGATTTATTAAGTATTTGTTTTTTTTATATTTTATTATTGTCCTCTATGTAACCTTTTTTTAAATTATTATAAGTTGTATTTTTTATATAATTGCCAACCTAAAAAAAACCACATGGCACCCCACGCCAGTCTGGTCACGCCGCTCCCACACCCTACTTTTTTGGGTCTGGACTGGTGGAGCCCACATCTGCCATGTGTCAAGTAATGCCTGTAACACCCCGTGTTTTCGAATGTCAAAGTCAAAGTCAAAGTCCAAGTCAACTTTGACTTTCTTTGACTGTAGATAGTCTATTTTATGTTTTAGTTGTATTCTGTGGAGTAAGTGCTGTAATCAGGAAGAATCGAAGTAATCGAATGTTTAATCAATGCGACCGATTTACGACTGTGAATAGTAGGAAGTAACAATGCGATAAAGTTAATCAATCAACAATCAAGTTAATCGATTCATCAATCAAACTCGAGACTCGAATTGTGCGAGTTTTGATATGGTTATACGTGTGTGTGTGCCTTATGTGTTACTTGTGCGTGTTTATTTTATGTTTGGTGTGGTATTCAAGCGAATCAATCGAAAATCGAATCGAAACTCGAAAGGCAATCGAACTCAATCAAAACCGACATCGAAACATGGCTTATACAAGATTGTATGTTAGATATAGTAGTTAGGACTGAAAGTAATTTGACTAGGAACTCTATCGTATTCGTATCATAGTCCGTCAAAACCGAAACATCGAAAATCGTCGCGAAATACTCAAAGAGGGGTCGCGGATCGAACATGAGGCATCCTGATCGAACAGGCCAGCCGATCGGCTGGCATCTTCCTGGCCGATCGAGCAGCCCATCCGATCGGAGCTCCTGGCCGATCGGTTGACACTTTCCTCTTTTGGAGCCTATAAATAGCCCTGTCATTGTCACCCTTACTATTTTTGGAAAGCTCCGACCGAACCAGCCTTCTTCTTCACCTTTTCTCAGATTTCTCCCAACTCCGGTAAGTTTTCACTCTAATTCTTGTATGTTTTTGATCACTACATGATTCTACACCTTTCTATCTTTCAAAACTTGATTTCTAACCGCGAAATCACCAAGATCTAAGTGTTCTTGGGTGATGTCATCATGGTGTTCTTGAGGAACATCATGCTTTGGCCTCATTCAACCGTGAATAGCTTAGACCTGACCGATTTCCACATAAACAACCTAAGATTTGCAAGAATCTTAACATTTTCATGGAGGATCTTCAACTTCCTTCCAACTCTTTTACACTCAAACCTTAAAACCGATGGAAACGGAGCTCGAACCGACTAACTAATCACTCTAACAGTTAGGAGGTTCAAGATTCGGATTCTATCTACGAGGTTCACCGATTTCGGGTTAAACACCAAACTACCGTTCTGAACAGTTCACCGACCGGACTTGGGTGATTCCTGTCCGAACCGGAGAAACAAGTAAGAACCCATGTTCTATGGTTTAACTTGCTGTCAAAATGCCTCAAAATCATATCAAAACAACCAAAACAGCCAAGTGTTAGACGAAAGGCCGACCAGGTCAGGATTGCTGGCCGAACGGCTAGGCTGTTCGAACAGCCCAGCCGAACGAACATACCAGCCGATCGACCGGGCCAACCGATCGGCTAACACTAGGTCCCACACTTTTCAAACTTTACGAAGTATGCTATTGACGAGGTGATGTTCGATCGAATATGCTACTCGATTGGTAAACATTACTCCTCGGATCATGAGATACTATTCTTCAACACTTGACCAATTTTACAACTCGTTCGTAGTAGGGAATGCCAGCCGATCGAATAGGCTGTTCGATCGAGCGACATCCTGTTGAGAACTACTTCTGAGGTTCCTAGCCGATCGGTTAAGCCGGCCGATCGAACGGACCGTTCGATCGATCGACCTGAAAGGTAAGAACACTTTAGTGTTCTCATATACTACAACGAAAACTTCAAAAGTTCAAATCCTCATACACAAACACACCAGAGGAAGAAACAATCCACTCGAATGGTCCAGCCGATCGAGCCTACCGGCCGATCGAACAGGACTGTTTAACGGACATACCAGCCGATCGAACAGCCCGTTCGATCGAACCTGCCGTTCGATCGACCAGCTTATTCGATCCATTCACACTTGTTTGCATTTCCACGTTACTCATTGTTATGCTATCGAACTATTCAGGCTAATCCTACTCTCAGCGCTCCCTTCAATCCATAATCAATCAGTGTGAGTATACTCGATCCGTTTTGCTCTTAGCACTTTTGGGTGTTACATACGTTGCTTATATCAAAACACAATTAATCACACTACTCAAACTATTTGAACGCTAACCAATATGCATGTATTACGTGACTTAATGAATGCTTGTTGATTGTGTTTACACGTGGAATGCTGTCTACCTGCCTTCACGATGTAGTACTATAGTTTGGACTCAGCACCCGTTCACACGGGGGTTGTTAAGGACAATTACTTGCATGGATTACGGTGGTAATCATGTATTGCGAACCGTCTCGGACGGTCAACCCGCAGTCATTGGTATCGATAGGTCCATGTCGATAATTAACATGCTTCGTTTTCCTCTGTGTACGTGCTGGTTATGCATAAACTATTCGAACTCTATATGCTATTAACAAACTTGTATGCTCACCTTTACATTATATGTATTGACTTTATTTTAACGTATGTGACAGGTAATTAGGATGCTTATGTGCTAGGAAAGCGAGGCTAGAATAAGTTTCTAGAAGCCCCCAACAAATGGTTGTCTGCCAAGAACAAGCGTCTGGGGCATAGTTGTCTGTAGATCTTGTCCTCTGGCAATACAGCTAGAAAGTCAACAGAATAGGGGTCTAGAAGCAGGTAAACAATTGTTGTATTTATATTTGAATATGAGTTGTCGGAACAGAATTACTTGTTTGGATGTTATCTGTAATAATATGTTTGTTTATTCGGGATACGGTATGGGACGTATCTTTAACTGGATTATATGAATAGTTGTTATGGAAACTTCTGGACAATCTGTTTCGCTCAGTGCCGCGCCCCGATGATTCCGCCATCGGTTGGGGTGTGACAGATTGGTATCAGAGCCATAACTATAGAGAATTAGGTTAGACACGACCTAGTCCGGGTCGCTGTCTTAGAGACCTAGACTATAGTTAGGAACCAACAGACCAAGCGAGAGGTAGCAGGACTCGCTTATTCTACACTGTCACTGCACTCGAACTTTTAAATAAAGTCGGGCGATTCAGTCAGGAATAGGTGTGAAGACCGCGAACTCCCGACTAAATCGACTGAATTATGATGATTTTATCCATTTACTCATGCTTATCCTGATGTTTTCAATAACATACGTGGAGAAATATACCAAATCAGGAGTGAAATCCCCATTTTGATAAAAATTCTCCTTAGATTTTCTTAAAACCAGGAAGAAATTGCTAAGCCAAGGGGTGAAACCCTAACCTTGGCGGTTTGTTCTAGATTTTATTTATCTCACCAAGGCCTCGATGGACTCCAACGACCTGAACTCACGAAGTATGACCTAGGGAATACGTGTTCAATGCCCAAGAATCGAGGCAAGGACACGAGCCCAAACGTTGAAAGTGACGACAAGTTCGTTGTGAATAGTCGAATCGCTTTGGGTAGTCGATGTCTAGTAGCCGCAGACAATCCATCTCTCGATTTTATTTGTTTTGATTTTTGAGCCGCTATTGCCTACCCTGACTGTTAGTTGATTTTATGTGTTTATATGGTTTATGTTTACTTGTTATTGTTTTGAGGTACTATTGGTTTTGATTTAACGCCTTTTGCTTCCGCCAATCACTCAACACACCACATAACGATAACAAATCGCTGCGAACTTAGTCGAAGTTGTGAACCTAGAAGAAGTTATACTGTGATATACGAATATACTATGCTCGATATGCTATACGATTATGCTATGCTTGATATGCTATACGAATATACTGCACTATTCGATATGTTATACGAACGACACACGAGCTTTGAATGATAGGTTTCTGTATTCTGACTGCATCTGTGATATGTATGATTATACGTGCTTCTGTGTTTCTGTGCGCTATGTGCTTGTGTGCTTTCGTGATTTATGTGCTCTATGTGCTTCTTTGCTCTATGATTACGTGTATATGTCATTACGTGCCTATGTGCTACGTGATGTGTGATTCGACGTGATTCTAAGCTTTAGTTAGTAGTAGACGTGTGAGGTGAGATTCGATTTCGTTGTGTTGAGTCTCGTGACGATGTCTAATGCAGACCATGTCGTCGTCTGGATCCCGACACCGTCTGACTCGCCAAGAAAAGAGAGACCGAAGTCTCGCTGCTATCATCTCCAAACAAGTGGCGAAAGCCGTGAGTGAGGTGTATGAGAATGTCAGCAAATCGTCTGAAGAATCCCGAGCTGAGAACCATAAGGATTCAAGCAAGACTGCTTTTAGCTTCAAGCAGTTCAAAGCATGCGGACCCAAAGAGTTCACTGGCGAAGATGGTCCTACAGCCATGTTCCACTGGTTCGACTCAGTCGAAGTCACTCTGCGCCAGAGCGGATGTCCTCAACATCTCCGCACTCTCAATGCTACAGGCGTCTTCCAGTCCCGTGCTCTAGACTGGTGGACGGCCGAACGAAACAAGCGCGGAAATGATGCAGCTTACAAGCTGATATGGGAGGAGTTGAAAGCAATTATGATCGACGAATTCTGCCCTCCTCATGAACGCCAAAAGCTGGAGGACGAGTTTTGGGTAATCAAGCAGAAGGACGGAGACAACGCTGCTCTCACTGCTCGCTTCAAGCAGCTTAGTATCACTTGTCCCGATCAGGTCAAGACCCCAGATCAAGCCATCAAGAAGTACATCCGAGCTTTGCCCGATTGTGTAGCCGACTATGTTCACGCCGCCAAGCCAGCAACGATCGAAGAAACTTATCTACTCGCCGCTGAGATCAACGACAAGCGAGTGAAGTCTGGTTTTTGGGATAAGCAAACCAAGTCTCTGCACCAAGCCACCGCAGCACCCACCGACTCATCAGCTCAATCCTCCAAGTCACCAAGGAGAAAGAAGAAGCACAACAACAACAGCTCCAGCAACAAGAACTGTGCTGTGACAACCACTGCTGCTCCCCTACAAGCTGTACCAGCTCAGCAGCAACAGCACCACCGCCCAGCTCCAGTGATCAATGCACCACCAGCGAAATGTGCATACACAGGCCCTCACCCACTCTGCTCGACATGTTCGTATCACCATCCAGTGGGTCTAGCCTGTCGTTTTTGCGCTCACTGCAACCTTTCTGGTCATTTCACTGCGAACTGTCGATTTGGTCCTCGTCAAGCCCCAGTTCAAGCTACTGCCAACCAAGCTCTACTTCCTGCCCCTCAGGCCAACAAGCAGCTCAAGCACCTACGGCCAATGCTCGAGTCTGCTTTGCATGTGGTGACCCTAACCACTTTGCAAACAGGTGCCCGAATAGGGTGGTTAAGCAAGAGCCCCAGCAATAGCAACAGCAGCAGCAACAACAGCAGCCTCAGCAACAGCAGCAAGCAGCCCATGCCCGAACCTTCAACATCAATGCCCGTCAGGCTCAGGCGAACAACAACGTGGTTAATGGTACGTTCCTTATGAATGGTATTTATGCATCATGTTTGTTTGATACCGGAGCTGATAACTGCTTTGTGTCGTTTGAATTCGAGAAGCTCCTTAGTCGTAAGCGCTCTTCTCTGTCCTCGTCATTCGAAGTCGAAGTCGCTACGGGAAGAACTGTTGCCGTTAATTCTGTACTTCGTGATTGTACTCTCGAGCTCAACAATCACATCTTTCCAATCGACCTTATTCCGATGCAACTCGGAAGCTTCGATGTCATAGTAGGCATGGACTTTCTTCGCGAAAACCATGCTGAAGTTGTGTGCTTTGAAAAGATGATTCCATTCTCGCTTGCAAACGGTGATCTACTGTGTGTATACGGTGAAACAACATCAAAAGGTCTCAAGCTCATGTCGTGTGTTCAAGCCAGCAAGTATCTCCGCAAGGAATACCGAGCCTTCTTGGCCAACGTTGTAGTAGCGGAGAAGGAAAAGAAAAGGAAAGCCGAAGTCAGAGACGTCCCAGTGGTCCGTGAGTTTCCTCAGGTGTTCCCTGATGATCTCCCCGGACTACCACCAAGTCGTGATATCGACTTTCGTATTGACCTTATTCCTGGAGCTAACCCTGTTGCCAAAGCTCCTTATCGACTCGCTCCATCCGAAATGCAGGAACTCGCAACCCAACTCCAAGAATTACTCGCAAAAGGCTTTATTCGCCCGAGCACCTCTCCTTGGGGCGCGCCAGTCCTTTTCGTCAAAAAGAAGGATGGGTCGTTCCGGATGTGTATCGATTATCGGGAGCTGAATAAGCTAACCATCAAGAACCGATACCCCTTGCCCCGAATCGACGATTTATTTGATCAGCTACAAGGCGCATCATGTTCTCGAAGATCGATCTGCGTTCAAGCTATCATCAATTGCGGATTCAAGAGGAAGACATCCCCAAAACCGCTTTTCGAACCCGTTATGGCCATTACGAATTCGTTGTTATGCCTTTTGGTCTAACCAACGCACCCGCGGTTTTTATGGACCTGATGAATCGCGTGTGTAAGCCTTATCTTGACCGTTTCGTCATCGTGTTCATCGACGATGTCTTGATTTATTCTAAATCGAAAGCCGAACACGCGCAACATCTACGTTTGGTTCTCGAGTTGCTCCAGGGGTACCGACTCTATGCTAAATTCTCCAAGTGCGAATTCTGGTTGGAGGAGGTTCAGTTTCTGGGTCACATCGTGAATAGTCAAGGTATCCATGTCGATCCCGCGAAGATTGAAGCCGTCAAAAGCTGGATTACGCCTAAGAACCCGTCAGAAGTTCGTTCTTTTCTCGGACTAGCGGGCTATTATCGACGATTCATTGAAGGATTCTCCGAGATCGCTGTGCCGCTTACCACTCTTACCCATAAGGACAAGCCTTTTGTGTGGGGAAACGCACAAGAGACTGCCTTTCAAACTCTCAAGCATATGCTGTGCAACGCTCCGATTCTTACGCTGCCCGACGGAAGCGATAACTTCATTGTCTACTGTGATGCTTCTAACCTTGGTCTCGGCTGTGTCCTCATGCAGCGAGACAAGGTTATAGCTTACGCATCTCGTCAGCTCAAGATCCACGAGAAGAACTACGCAACCCATGACCTCGAGCTAGGCGCGGTTGTCTTTGCATTGAAGATTTGGCGACACTACCTGTATGGCACTAGGTGTACAATCTACACTGATCACAAGAGTTTACAACACATCTTTAATCAAAGGGAACTTAATATGCGTCAATGCCGATGGGTAGAACTTCTCAACGATTACGACTATGGGATTCGTTATCACCCAGGCAAGGCAAATGTAGTTGCCGATGCGCTCAGCAGAAAGAGTTATGTGCTCAGTATCCGAAACGTCCAAGCCCAGCATAATCTCGAAACCCTCATCCGCGAAGCTCAACATGCTTGCTTTAACGAGCGTACATTGAAGAAAGAGAGGATCTATCACGATGGAGCTCAGTTAGTAAGCAAATCCGATGGGATATTCTATTATCTGGACCGAATTTGGATCCCTAAGCGGACCGATTTGCGAAAGATCATCATGAATGAAGCCCACAAATCCCGGTATTCTATTCATCCCGGTGCAGATAAGATGTACCAGGACCTTCATTATATATACTGGTGGCCGGGTATGAAACGGGATATCGCTCTTTACGTTGGAAGTTGCCTAACCTGTGCAAGAGTCAAGGCTGAACATCAAAGACCTTCTGGCTTACTCGAACAACCGCCGATACCTATATGGAAGTGGGAGAGTATAGCTATGGATTTCATAATGTAACTCCCGCCCACGCCATCAGGTCACGACAGTATTTGGGTCATAGTCGATCGTCTAACGAAATCAGCCCACTTTTTGCCGATACGAGAAGACTATAAGGTGGAACGACTAGCCTAGATCTACACCGACGAGATCATTTGTAATCATGGTATGCCTCGTGACATCATTTCAGATCGTGACGCTCGGTTCACTTCGCGATTGTGGGAAACGTTCCAAGCGGCCCTTGGTACGTCGCTTAATCTGAGTACTGCATTCCATCCTCAAACCGACGGACAGACTGAAAGAACGATCCGTACTCTTGAAGACATGCTCCGGGCGTGTGTCATAGATTTTGGTGGTAGTTGGAACAAACACCTGCCATTAGTCGAATTCTCGTATAATAACAGCTATCATGCCAGCATCCAAATGGCACCCTTCGAGGCTTTGTATGGAAGGGGATGTCGATCGCCTATTGTGTGGCACGAGATCGGTCACTCGCAACTAACCGGTTGACGTGCTTGTCGTGGTACACGCAAATTTAATCCCAAAAACAACTATAGATAGTGGTAAAAGGGTATTGAACTCAGGGAGTATGTGGAAAGTGTGTTGCTTTTATAGCTTTGCGAATTAACTACAATTAATCTAATTTGCAGAAAATAAAGTTCGATGATTTGGATTGTTGTTTTAGAAAACTAAATTAATAACTAATTTCGGATCGAAGTTGGTTGTTTAACAGATTAGGAGAACAATGACCATCTTAGGATTCAGTTTCTTTTAGCAATTGTGTGAAATTTCAACTAGAAAGAGTTACATAGACATAACTCGTACATACATAATTGAAGTGATAAAAGGGAACAAAGTACCCGGATATCTAAATGCGAGGTTGTTTCCCGATGATCAATTAATCAATAACCAACCCTATCCCTTCCCGTGATATCTCGATTGCCAATGACACCAAGAACGTACGATTAAGACTAGAAATTGCACTATCGATTAACAAGCTACAAACAATTATGCATACACTATGATATTCAAGAAACGCAAGTTATCATTCTAGAAATTCAGAAAAAAACACACAAAAGTTCAAGAGAAACCTTCACCTAGGATGATCACCGAGAGTTTTAGCCACACATGGCTTGGTGAATCATCATAACAAAGAGTTCAATGTTCATACAAATCGAAATCACAAACCGAATGTTAGAAATTGTTCCAAGCCAAGCAAATTCACCCAAAATCGCCCCTAAACTGTTCTTCCACGGATCAATGATAAGAATAATCCAAAAGACACCATAAAACTGATTTTAATGATGGGAGTTACAACTTTTCGCAGCTTCCACCGTAAATTACGGTATCACCGTAATTTACGGTGGACATCATGGTGTTACGGTGAGACTCTTCTGTTTTACGGCAAGAAAATGGCAACAATCAGGTCCACCGTAAATTACGGTGGGACCGTAATTTACGGTGACAAGCTGATTGTTATGCCTTGTTTCCACTTCTGTTCCACGCGCGACCCGTTCAACTCCAAACCGTCCAAAGCTGCGTTTTATCCACTTTAAGCTCCTGAACTGCACCTGAAACATTAGCAACCGTAGTCATCTAATTCAAGATAATTACGCGATTAAGTGAAGGATTAATTCGTCTTTTAACATGATTAAGGTTTGTCCTATGGACCACCCGTCACCTCCCGAGATTCTACAAGAAACGACTGACAAAATCCACCAAATTCGAGACAACTTGGTGAAAGCTCGGAGTAGACAGAAAAGTTACACCGATAAAAGACGCAAGCCCCTTAAATTTGACATTGGCGACTACGTACTCCTGAAGGTATCCCCTTGGAAGGGTGTAGTCAGATTCGGCAAGAAAGGGAAACTAGCGCCTCGATATGTTGGACCTTTTAAGATTCTGGAAAGGATCGGAAAAGTCGCCTACAGACTCGAACTACCGGAGGAACTCAGTAACGTCCACCCGACTTTCCACGTCTCTAACCTCCGAAAATGCCTTGCTGATCATGATCTAATCGTACCACTCGACGATCTTCAGGTCAACGAAACTTTACACTTCGTGGAAAAGCCTGTCGAAATCATGGATCGCCAAACCAAGCAATTCAGGCGCTCACGCATCCCTATCGTGAAGGTCCGATGGGAAGGCAAACGAGGCGCGGAGTTCACTTGGGAACTCGAAAGCGACCTGAAGGACAAGTACCCGCAGTTGTTTAAATAGATCTGAAGTGTCAAATTGGTAAAACGACTCACGGTGATGTGCAGCTTCGAGCCTAATTTCGGGACGAAATTCCCTAAACAAGGGGAGGCTGTAACACCCCGTGTTTTCGAATGTCAAAGTCAAAGTCAAGGTCCAAGTCAACTTTGACTGTAGAGAGTCTATTTTATGTTTTAGTTGTATTCTGCGGAGTAAGTGCTGTAATCAGGAAGAATCGAAGTAATCGAATGTTTAATCAATGCGACCGATTTACGACTGTGAATAGTAGGAAGTAACAATGCGATAAAGTTAATCAATCAACAATCAAGTTAATCGATTCATCAATCAAACTCGAGACTCGAATTGTGCGAATTTTGATATGGTTATATGTGTGTGTGCCTTATGTGTTACTTGTGCGTGTTTATTTTATTTTTGGTGTGGTATTCAAGCGAATCAATTGAAAATCGAATCGAAACGCGAAAGGCAATCGAACTCAATCGAAACCGACATCGAAACATGGCTTATACAAGATTGTATGTTAGATATAGTAGTTAGGACTGAAAGTAATTTGACTAGGAACTCTATCGTATTTGTATCATCGTCCATCGAAACCGAAACATCGAAAATCGTCGCGAAATACTCAAAGAGGGGTCGCGGATCGAACAGGAGGCATCCTGATCGAACAGGCCAGCCGATCGGCTAGCATCTTCCTGGCCGATCGAGCAGCCCATTCGATCGGAGCTCCTGGCCGATCGGCTGACACTTTCCTCTTTTGGAGCCCATAAATAGCCCTGTCATTGTCACCCTTACTATTTTTAGAAAG
This sequence comes from Helianthus annuus, assembly GCF_002127325.2. NCBI lineage: Eukaryota > Viridiplantae > Streptophyta > Magnoliopsida > Asterales > Asteraceae > Helianthus > Helianthus annuus. The sequence continues at coordinate 62,349,752 of NC_035440.2, read as the reverse complement.
CTCTGACCGAACCAGCCTTCTTCTTCACCTTTTCTCAAATTTCTCCCAACTCCGGTAAGTTTTCACTCTAATTCTTGTACGTTTTTTTATCACTACATGATTCTACACCTTTCTATCTTTCAAAACTTGATTTCTAACCGCGAAATCACCAAGATCTAAGTGTTCTTGGGTGATGTCATCATGGTGTTCTTGAGGAACATCATGCTTTGGCCTCATTCAACCGTGAATAGCTTAGACCTGACCGATTTCCACATAAACAACCTAAGATTTGCAAGAATCTTAACATTTTCATGGAGGATCTTCAACTTCCTTCCAACTCTTTTACACTCAAACCTTAAAACCGATGGAAACGGAGCTCGAACCGACTAACTAATCACTCTAACAGTTAGGAGGTTCAAGATTCGGATTCTATCTACGAGGTTCACCGATTTCGGGTTAAACACCAAACTACCGTTCCGAACAGTTCACCGACCGGACTTGGGTGATTCCTGTCCGAACCGGAGAAACAAGTAAGAACCCATGTTCTATGGTTTAACTCGCTGTCAAAATGCCTCAAAATCATATCAAAACAACCAAAACAGCCAAGTGTTAGACGAAAGGTCAACCAGGTCAGGATTGCTGGCCGAACGGCTAGGCTGTTCGAACAGCCCAGCCGAACGAACATACCAACCGATCGACCGGGCCAGCCGATCGGCTAACACTAGGTCCCACACTTTTCAAACTTTACGAAGTATGCTATTGACGAGGTGATGTTTGATCGAATATGCTACTCGATTGGTAAACATTACTCCTCGGATCATGAGATACTATGCTTCAACACTTGACCAATTTTACAACTCGTTCGTAGTAGGGAATGCCAGCCGATCGAATAGGCTGTTCGATCGAGCGACATCCTGTTGAGAACTATTTCTGAGGTTCCTAGCCAATCGGTTAAGCCGGCCGATCGAACGGACCGTTCGATCGATCGACCTGAAAGGTAAGAACACTTTAGTGTTCTCATATACTACAACGAAAACTTCAAAAGTTCAAATCCTCATACACAAACACACCAGAGGAAGAAACAATCCACTCGAATGGTCCAGCCGATCGAGCCTACCGGCCGATCGAACAGGACTGTTCAACGGACATACCAGCCGATCGAACAGCCCGTTCGATCGAACCTGCCGTTCGATCGACCAGCCTATTCGATCCATTCAAACTTGTTTGCATTTCCACGTTACTCATTGTTATGCTATCGAACTATTCAGGCTAATCCTACTCTCAGCGCTCCCTTCAATCCATAATCAATCACTGTGAGTATACTCGATCCCTTTTTGCTCTTAGCACTTTTGGGTGTTACATACGTTGCTTATATCAAAACACAATCAATCACACCACTCAAACTATTTGAACGCTAACCAATATGCATGTATTACGTGACTTAATGAATGCTTGTTGATTGTGTTTACACGTGGAATGCTGTCTACCTGCCTTAACGACGTAGTACTATAGTTTGGACTCAGCACTCGTTCACACGGGGGTTGTTAAGGACAATTACTTGCATGGATTACGGTGGTAATCATGTATTGCGAACCGTCTCGGACGGTCAACCCGCAGTCATTGGTATTGATAGGTCCATGTCGATAATTAACATGCTTCGTTTTCCTCTGTGTACGTGCTGGTTATGCGTAAACTATTCGAACTCTATATGCTATTAACAAACTTGTATGCTCACCTTTACATTATATGTATTGACTTTATTTTAACATATGTGACAGGTAATTAGGATGCTTATGTGCTAGGAAAGTGAGGCTAGAATAAGTTTCTAGAAGCCCCCAACAAATGGTTGTCTGCCAAGAACAAGCGTCTGGGGCATAGTTGTCTGTAGATCTTGTCCTCTGACAATACAGCCAGAAAGTCAATAGAATAGGGGTCTAGAAGCAGATAAACAATTGCTGTATTTATATTTGAATCTGAGTTGTCGGAACAGAATTACTTGTTTGGATGTTATCTGTAATAATATGTTTGTTTATTCGGGATACGGTATGGGACGTATCTTTAACTGGATTATATGAATAGTTGTTATGGAAACTTCTGGACAATCTGTTTCGCTCAGTGCCGCGCCCCGATGATTCCGCCATCGGTTGGGGGACAATGCCCCCAACCAAAGGCCCTTCACATCCCATGGTCTAATGCAATGAGTACCGTACCCTAATTGGGGGGGGGGAGTGTGACATGGCTGGCTTTGATTGGTTGGTTCGATATAGCCGTTTGGGGGTAGCCACTGGGGATGGCGGTTATGGTATGGTAAATCAAATTTAAAAAAAACTATTTTTTACCTATAAATAATCACCCAAAATTACATATTTTCCCATTCTTCTTCAACCATTACCCAACACAATGTTAACATTTTTCAATTCTTCTTCAACCAAACCCACACCAAAAAGTCGAAAATGGTGCATTGGAACGAAGAGCAGAAAATAGCACTATTGTCACACCCCAACCGATGGCGGAATCATCGGGGCGCGACACTGAGCGAAACAGATTGTCCAGAAATTTCCATAACAACTATATTTACCAAATATTTAAAGCAACAAGTCCCATACTATGTCATAAATGATAATACAATTATTACAAAAAAAGATCTAGTCAAATCGTTCTGTTCCGACAACTCAGACTTTTATTACAGACAATTGTTTATTGTTGACCTAGGTCTTTCCTAGCCTCAATTTCACAGCAAAGAAAGCAAATAAGCATCCTAAGCACCTATCACATATGTTAAAGTAAAAGTCAATACACATAGTGTATAGGTGAGCATACAAGTTTAATAGATATAATGGAGTTCGAAATCGATTACGCATAACCAACACGTACACAGTGTGAAATGAGGCATGTTAGTTATCGACATGAACCTATCGATACCAATGACTGCGGATTGACTGCCCAAGGCAGTTTGCGATACACACTCACCACTGTGAGCCTTGTAACTAATTGTCCTTAACAACCCCTGAGTGAACAGGTGCTGAATCCAAACTATAGTACTATCGTTGCTAAGGCAGGTAGACAACATTCCATGTGTAAACATAACAAACAAGCATTCATTAAGTCACGTATAACATGCGATAACAGTTAGCGATTAAAGTATTACGTAGTGTATTCGATGTGATTTAGAATAAGTAACGTATGTAACACCCAAAAGTGCATAAAGCAAAAAGGGATCGAGTATACTCACAGCGATTGATGGATTGAAGGGAGCGCTAGAGAGTAAGGTTAGCCTGATCAGAACGATAGTTAACTGTTCGAGACGGTGTTCCATCTTTAACCTGAAAGCGGTAGTCTCATGGATAGAATCCAGATCTTGAACCAACACATCAACAAAAAGGAGTAGATGGTTAGAACAAGCTCCGATTCTATCGGTTTTGAGTGCATTGAGTGTAAAAGAGTTGAAAGAAAGTTGGGAAAACCATCTTTCAATCCTTTTCACCATGAATATGTTTAGATCTATGGAAGATCTTTGTTTGTTTATGTGGAAATCGGTTAGATCTAAGTTGTTCTCGGTGGATTGAGGCCAAAACATGAAGTTCTCAAGAACACCATAATGACATCATCCTAGAACACCTCAAATCTAGTGATTTCACGGTTAAAAATTAAGATTTAAAAGATAGAAAGGTGTAGAATTGTGACACCTGTGTCACCGCGACCATCAAACGAATACCAAGCCGATGAAATATTGTATTTCAAACTTGGGATCTTGTATAAATAGGTGTATCTTTTGCACATATCAATTCTTGTTCAATTTCAAACTTTATATCGCTTTCTGGAGAATTATACGCAAACTGGTGCGTAAACGTACTCAGTTTAAATGAGACAAATACTCCGGAACATCAACATATACTTAACATACCTTAAATAACCTTTACATAACTTAGAAATAAGTTTTGAAGGCTTTGGTATGGCAAAAACAAGTTAATTCGCCTACAAGGACTAAACTTGACAAACTGCGAAAGTATGCCAATTTGAACTGTAACAAACATTCCGGAACATGACCATAAGTTAAACACACCTTAAATATCCTTTACAAATCATAGAAATAGGCTTTGAGGTGTTCGGTGTGCTAAAATAAACTTTTGGGTCATTAAGGGACTAAAAGTGTCAAAAAGTGCATAAGTTTGCACTTTCGCGCATAACTTACATTCTGAATACATCCGGACATCCAAAAATTTATGTAAACATCCTTATAATATGCCTTAGTGTTTGGCATGAGAAAAATCCATTCGTCGCGCAATTTGGATCGTTTTTCGCGCTTATGCGCATTCCGTCGTAATTAAGCGAACATCGCGTTCGTACGACCAAACGAACTGAAATCCGGAATATTTTTGAGCATGTGTCATGTCCACAATGTTTAGGCATCATTTTAGGGCCTTAAAGTTGGCTTTGCGGGCCTTAGAAGTGTTGTAAATGGCTTAAATATGCAACAGGGACTAAAACTATCATTTCTGAAAGTTTGTGCTGATCAGACAAGGCCAGGCGGCCCGCCTGAGTTTTGTGTGTATCCTAATGCGGGCCGCGTGAGCCCTGCAGATGCAGAAATTCGTTTTTTTGCTGATTTTGGCCTTTCAATCACTCCAAAGGGCAATGCCCCTTCACCATCTATGGGGTTAAGGTCATAATAAGCTACCACAACATCTTGACAAGTGTACGATTGAGATCATGGCACGAAATTCAAGAAATGATCCTAACGGTTTTGCTTTTCCTATAAATACCCCCCATTTGTGTTAAAACCCACAAAACTGATCAAAGAGCTCTAAGTTGATGCTATTGCTTCATACCTGAGCTCCTGGATCAAGTTTAGCTTTCGGGGACCCTTCGTAAGTGTTCTTTCGTTCTTTTAACCGCTTTCGAGTGCTAAAGTCAAACTTTGTTTGACTTTCTGCGTTGACCAGCTTATGGTCAACACGAAGTTCGTTGGAACTTCATAACGTGAGCGTGATCACGATGGTTATAGTCCGTAGTGACTATACCTACTGATTACCACGTTATCTAGGCTCAGTGACGAGTCGTAGTTTCGGCCAAAATGCGCATTCTTGCGTATTTTGTAACCAAACTACTTGTGGGTATCAAAACCGTTTGTTTTGATACCAAACCTGTTTTCTAAACTTAGTTAAGCATGTTCTAACATGCTTAGCTCGTCACTTTTAGTATAGTGCTTATATAGGGTCGTAAGGTAAGCGATCTAAACAATCGCTTATACTTTCGAACCCGACCCATTTGGTCGATCTTTAGGATCCGACCAAACACTTTAGGTGACCATAGTTGTATAGGGAATAACCTTCCGAGGTTATACCTTATGGTCACAATGTTAGGCGTTCCAAACGCGTTCTACGCGAGCGACGCGTTAAGGTAGCATAAGCTACCTAAACGGGTCGTAATGGGTCGTAAGCACTTAGGTTAGGTTTCATTTTAGTATGTAGGCTTTGTTAAACCATATTACACGAGTCTCCATACTCGTTTGGTTTACGAACCCGCATACTATCCGATCCTTCCGATTTTGGTCCGGTATATTAATATAGCTACCTATTAGGTGCCGTTTGATATCCGTGATCTCTAGCAGTATTTGGTTGTTATACAAGAACTTCAAAGCAATCTTAGGTGAGTACATTGAACCCCTCTTTTATTGTTTTTCCAAACTGTTTTGGGGTGAAACACATGTGCCTACTCGTTACTTTCATGCTTTCCTGTTTTCACATCATATACTTGCTATGTTCATTAGTACATTTATAGTACATGATTTCAATACATTTTATGCTATGTATGCCCATTGTGTGCATACTTAGTACATCACTTTACAATACACCTCATGCTACGTACGCCCATTGTGTGCATACTTAGTACATCACTTTACAATACACCTCATGCTACGTACGCCCAGCGTGTGCATACTTAGTACATTAGTTTAAAATACATCTCATGCTACGTACGCCCATTGTGTGCATACTTAGTACATCACTTTACAATACATTTCATGCTACGTACGCCCATTGTGTGCATACTTAGTACATTGTTTTACATTACATTTCTGTTGCATATGCTCATCCAGCATATGAACACATTATACTACGTATTGAACCGTCGTAACCATTTGACTATGTGAACCGTCTTAACCCTTTGATTATATGAACCGTTCGTAACCTTTGAACCGTGTGAACCAGTTGTATCTGTTGACATGATTTACATTTGACAATAGACATTTGACTATACATAAACATTTCTACAATTGTTGAACATTACATCTTGATGGTTTGGTTTGAGTAAGTGATTTAAGTAACAAGGCGTGTGTAATATGATACAAGCATGGTGGATACGCCGCTGGTACTTCCTATATATAAGTGTTTGTATGGTATTACATATCGTAGCGTTATTTGAATTATTTCAATTTGAGACATATAACATTTTATACAAATAACACACTTTCCACAAGACCTTGATTTACAAACAACTTATCTTATACAAACTCGTTTTACATGGTTATTCATTTAACCATACATTATTCTCTTATTTATACATACCATCTGATCTTATCGTTTTTCAAATGATTTACAAGGCAAAGCAAATTACAAGGTTCATGACTAAACATTTTCTCAAACATAAGTCATGAATTCTGTTTTCACGAAACCTATGTATCTCACATGCATTTTTATGCTGACGTACCTATTTTCACATGTGTTTTCAGGAGATGATGCATAGGACTTATCAAGACATACTTAGGCGGACCTGTGCCTTAGTGACTTAAAAAGAGACAAGAACTAGTTAAATTATGTTATGTACTCTTTGGTTCTTGTTTAAAACAATGTAATCTTTCGTGTTTGATTAATAAAACGAAACTTCAATTGCCATGGATTTGAAACAATTGATTCTGTTACAACACTCCCCGACGTTTCCGCCACGTTTTGTATGTTCTACGTGGTCGGGGTGTGACAGAAAAGTTGGTATTAGAGCCAATGGTTATAGGGAATTAGGTTATTAGTAATGCTTTGACCTAGTCTATAACCTTCCTAGGACCCTAACGCGAGTTTACTTGCGTTTAGTCATAAAACAATACCGTCATCTATCCTTAGGCGACGACCACAACAAGAACATAAATTTCAAAACCGCTTTGAAAACTAATCATCTGTTCTAGGATGATTGATTACTAGGTTTTGAACCCTCTGTTATAAGGTTTTGAACCCCTTTGAATTTTCAAAACTCTCGTCAAAGCTTTGGGTCCTAAATAGTGTGAACACGTGCAAACTGGAAGAGTGAATGCCTGTACTCTGGGTTTTCTGTCTAAGGCTAGAGTGTTCGTACAAATCCACATAATCGGACCAGTCACTCTTACCTGGGAACTCTTGGGGTGAGTGTCCACTTATAGGCGAGCATGTCTTCGCGATACACTATGAGGATCTATTTGCTTTGATTCAGCCTTGGTGTTGTTTGTTTGCTTCGTGGTTCAAACAAATGACCATCAACCATGATTATGGTCGGTAATTGTAACATCCTATTCTTACCCAATGCCATTTAATTTGTTTTCTTTCTTGTTTCTCTTTTAGAATGCCTCCTCGACGCGAAAACCAGATAGCGACTGCCGAACTGGCAGAGATCATTGCGCAGCAAATGGCTGCTCAATTCCCAAACCTCTTTGCTCAATGGAACCAAGCCAACAACAACAATAATGCCCCCTGCAACTTCAAGACGTTCAACTCGGCTAAGCCATCAAAGTTTTCTGGGTCTCAAGGAGTGACTGCACTTCTGCAATGGTTCGAGAGTTTAGAGAGCACCTTCAGACATGTTCAATGTCCAAACGAGCGAAAGGTAGAATTCGCATCTAGCATCTTTGAGAAACGAGCTTTGACATGGTGGAATGGTGTGATGAGAGATAGGGGTGCCGATGTGGCACTGGCTCAAACATGGCAAGAGCTTCGAGCTCTGATGATGAAGGAATTCTGTCCTCGTCACGAGATCAGGGCCTTGGAAACGGAGTTCGACGATCTTAAGCAAGTTAGCGGTGAGCATCGAGCCTACACGGATCGTTATGAGGAGTTAAGTTTGTTATGCCCGAATATGGTTACACCTTTGGATAAGGCAATCGAAAAGTACATTGATGGCCTCCCTGACTCAATACAAGACATTGTGACTGGTAGCAACCCTACTACAGTTAGACAGGCCATTGAGCTATCTGCAACCTTGACTGAATCAAAGATCAGGAAAGGTAAACTTTTCCGAAAAGGTGACAAGAAACCGGTCGGGGAATCAAACCCAATCGAGGAATCAAAGACCATGGATGAATAGACTGAATCCCCTAAGAAGTCAAAGAAGCGAAAGGCTTCTCAGAACTTCGCCGTGGTCGCTCACAATGGTCAAGCCGTCCCCAACCAACCAGCTCAACCCCCTGCTAGAAAACCATACAATGGAACTGCACCCTTGTGCAACCAATGTAGCCTCCATCATCGCGCCAATGTACAGTGCCGCAAATGCCAAACTTGTGGACTTATAGGCCATACAGCAAGAGTCTGCCCAACTACAGCTGCGCCAAACCAAGCTGGCAACAATCCTGCTCAAGGTCATTTTCTACCAGGCTTTTGTTTCAACTGTGGCGAGATGGGTCATTTCCGAAGAAATTGCCCAAAGCTTGCTAATGCAAATCCAGCACAGGGATGAGTGATGTGTGTAAAATGCAACATATAAATCACATCAATTAAGGCATAAAACTAACCCTTTTTAAGTACTAATGTTGGAAAAAGAGTGTTTTTGTCTTCCTTTTGTATTTTCAGGATGAAATGAGCTCAAAATCACAAAAGAAGCAAAAAGACAACTAATTCTACCATAAATACAAGAAAAGGAACAAAAATAGACTGCCCGGACCCTCAACGACACCTCCCAAGGCAAAGAAGAGAAAACAGAGTCTGAACACGCCCCGTGTCCAGCGAACACGGGGGCGTGCCCAGGAAGCAGCAGAAAAGACAAACCAGTAGAAGCTTCCATTGCCCACCACGGGGCCGTGTCCAGCGGGCACGGGGGCGTGGTGAAAGTACAGCAGGCGCATTAATTGTAATTGCGAATTACAATTAATGAAGAGAGAGAAAGTCAGACGGGCACGGGGCCGTGTCCAGCGGACACGGGGCCGTGTCCAGCCTTCTGTTCAGCCTATAAATAGAGGAGCTTGGCTTCATTCTCTCTCATCCCTTGGCACACCACCTCTCTCACACTTCATCTGTTGGTGCAGTTGTCTGTCGACTACATCTTCGTTCGAGTCTTAGAGTGTTCTAAAGCCTAAGTGATAGAAGCCCAAAGACTGATCAAGACTGAAGATCTGAAGATGCAGCATTGGTGTGACTCGATAGTCGACTCCATCAACATCTGAGGGGGAGTCTGTTAGTGCACTACATTTGCTGATTCCGTCTTGTATCGAGTAACAGTCTTAGAATGATAGATCTGGGCACGTAATACTAGAAATAGTGAAAATGTATAGGTTTTAGATGTTGGATCGCTTATAGAGTCAAATTAGATGTTAGGGTCGCTCATAGAACCATTAGAGTATGGACCGCTCGAGCGGACATGTTTGGACCGCTCATTTGACATGTTGCATGAACCGCTCGAGTGTGCATGTGTGGGCCGCTTATTGGGCCTGTCCAATAAGCGGTCCCAGAGGCCTATATATACCCTTATGAGCGATCTAAGTTAAAAACAGTTAGAACAGTTAGAGAAATCGTGCCGAAGCTTTGCCGGTGCGAGATTTGAGCTGTAAACGTTTGATATTAGTAAAACAAGTAGTTAAAGTGATTTGCCTGCTGTTTCTACCTTAGTTTCTTGTAATTCCGCACCTGAAACCAAGGAGAAAGCCTCTGAACGACTCGTTCGGGTCAGAATACGATCCTACAAGTGGTATCAGAGCTCAGGAGGAGGTTCTCTGCAGAAATTAGCCGGATTTCGTCACTTTTTCTTACTTCTACACCTTCTTTTTCTGATTCGGGAAGATTTCACGGTCGGAATTCGCTCAAATTCTCACAGATTGTGCAAAATAGTATCGTGACAAACCCTGGAAAGTTTCAGATCAAAATTCGAAGTTTAAGTGAGATAAAATTGGAATTGAATGTGGACCGCTCGTTCGAACATAGCTTGAACCGCTCGACCGAACAGTTCTGAACCGCTCATCCGGACGTTATGTGGACCGCTCATTCGATCGGTTGACCTGGTTCGTTCAAAATTTCATTTTTGGACCGCTTATCCGGACCATTGTGAATCGCTCATTCGGTCGAATTGTTCCTGGATCGCTTATTCGAACTGATTTGGACCGCTTATAAGACTGATTGTGGATCGCTTATTTGGATCATTTTTGGACCGCTTATTTGTCATTCGGATCGCTTATCTGGACCGCTTATTTGGCTCAATTGCTTTTTGATTCGCTTTTCTGTCACATTTAGATCGCTTATTCGTCAACAAACACGTGTCGATTTGTTTTGCGAAACATGGCAATGATGTTTGATGAACAGGAGAACTATTATTTCGAAAGATTTAATAACTGGAATAACGGATTTCTAGATGAGGGGTATAGAAAAGTGAGCAAAGATGGTTGGGCAAAAAGGTTCAAATATTTTGTGTGTCTGAAAGACGAAACGTTGGATGATCTTAAAGACCGATATAGTGTTTTACTGAATTATATGAAAGATCATGAGATATATCCGTCAAATCTTGAAAAATTGGAGAAATTTGCAGATGCATTACCGATTGAATGGGGTGAATGTTTGAAGAATTTAAGGGAGAACTCAAATTTTTCAAAACTACCTCTAAATCAATTCATCAGCAAACTTAAAGCTCATGAACTTGAAATTAGAAAGAAAAAGAAAGATTTGATTAAGGTTTTGGAGTATAATGTGCTAGATCTTAGTTCAGATGTGATTGAAGAGATGCACAAAAGGGTTACTAAATGTATCAGGGCAAAACATGTGCTGAAATACGATTTCAAACGAGGTTGTTATATTGATAATAATGGAAATCCTTTTGATTTCGTTAAAATGTTCTGTGCAGGTACATTAGTAGCAAAGGAAGAAGAAACTTCAAAAGCTGAAGAATCGGTGGAGAATGAAACAATGTGCTCAACATGTGACAACTTTAAGACAGACAATGACAAACTCGTGAAAGATATGGCAAGTTTGGCATCCGAAGTCAAAAAGTTGAAAGACGAGAAGCACGTTGCTGAAAATCAGATTCTTATTTTGAAAGGAAATTCTGACAAGTTGAAAGCTGAAAATGACAAACTGTTGGTTGATTTTAACAGTTTGACTTTGAAAAATCAAGAATTTGAGGGGCAAGTGAAAATTCTTGAAGATGGGAGAAATGTGTTTAGTGAAAACAACATTGAAAAACAAAAGATGATAAATTCCCATCTTCAGAAGATTGTCGAACTTGAAAAAGAAGGTGAAAGCGCTCAAAAGAGAATCAAAGAGTTGGTAAAAGAGCTTGAAAGCAAACAGAAATCTTTAAAAGATTTATATTTCTGGATTAAACTTGAAAACAAGAATCTGAAAGCGAATGAATCAAAATTTCAGGAACAGATAAAAGTTTTGATAAATGAAAAGTTTGTTCTTGAAAATTTGAAGAATGATAATGAAAAAACTATCAAGTCTCATTTTGGGAGAATATCTCAACTTGAAAGTGAAGCTGAGAATTCGAGGAACAAAATTGATGAACTTGAGAAGAAATTGATAGGTTTTGTGACTAAATCTGACAGTTTGAATTTTCCCTGTCCAAAACCAATCAATTCAGTTCCGATAAGTGAAAAGGCTACAAACTTTGACAAAGTCAAAGTCGAAGATTGTGATGAGAAAACTGATGAGGAAAATGAGAAATTTTATTCAGCAGATGAGTCTGAGACAGAGTCTGATGATGAAAAGGTTAAAAAAGAAAAACAAAAATTGTTTTTAAAGTTGAAAGAAAAATTTCAGAAAACTGTTCTGCAATCAACTGAAAAAGGTGAATGCTCTAAGCAAAAACCTGTGAAGAAGATTGTAGAACAGAAACAAAAATTTAAAAATGAAAGAAAAAACTCATCAGTACGATCATCCAATCAAAAGAAAAAATTACAAAAAGTAGAAAATGAAAATTCAAAAATTATTGTGTGCAGGAGGAACTATAGTGCTAAAGCGTCAAAACCAGCAAACTCGAAGAAGGAATATCACCAAGCCAGACAATGCTATGATCTGAGCATTTGGTGTGAAAAAGGTGACTGGTATGATAACAGGGTGTGCTACAGCTGCGGATATCAGGGGCATATTGCTGTTAACTGCCAGTATTGGAGTTATGAGACCAGGAGGTGCTATAATTGCAATTTCAAAGGTCACATTGCTAGAGATTGCCCAAGAAAATCGAATGACAGGTTAAGGGCCAATTCTCAGAAAATGGCAAAGAAGAAACCAGTCGTTGTCAAACCCAAAGAACTGAAAGTTCAAGAACCAAAAGTTCAAAAACCAAAAGTTCAAGAACAGAAAGTTCAAGAGACGAAAGTGAAACTTTCACAGGGGCAGAAAGACCGACTGAGGAAAAAGAGAAAGAAAGCGAGAGAATATCTCGAGAAGATTTTGTCCTCGGGTTCATCCGTTGGAAAGAATATAAGTTCTGATGAATCAACTCCCTCGGATGCAAAGTCAAGAAAACCGAATTCGTCAGATGCAAATCTGAGGACAAAAGAGGAGGAAAAGAAGAAAGTGAAGTTTTCACTTCCTGACGATGAATCTGTTTCTTCGGAAACAAAGGAGCCACATGTCGGCAATGAATCTGATTCAATAAAGTCAGACAAGCCACATTCAGGCAATGATTCTGGTTCGTCAAAGCCAGAAGAGCCATGTGTTGAGGTAAAGGTTGAGAATTCTAGTTTAACAATGGATGAGAAAAATTTTCCACCATTGTTGAACAAGAATTCAAAATCACCCAAGGCTGGTCAGGCTTGGGTGAAACTTTTCAAATAGAAAAAACCTGACTTGCCGGAGCTCCCAGGTTTGTAAGAGTGGAGCATGAATCGACATTTTTTTTAAATCTGTGTTTGAAGATTTTGCAGGAATTGCCGGAGATCCCAAGATGGTATCGTGGATCATGAATCGGCATCTGTCTAAAACTTTATTCGGTAACGTCAATCATGCAAACGGTAAAGAGGTTTGGTTGTGTTTGTGAATGTTTTACAAGTGGTACAGAGGATTCTGGACTGCATATGGTAAATGAAGGACATTAACTTGTACTTGGATTTTCCTACTTTTGTGTAGAAAACAAGATGATGAAGTAACCCCGTACCTAAACTGTTTGGTAAACAAACTAAGTTTTCCGGAAAAGCCATTTTGATTAAAACAAACTTAAGTGTTTTGAAATCACAATGGGAAAATAGTTTGTTGTGAGGGGGAGTTCTGATTGTTTATGCCAGGTGGATAGAGAATTGAAGTGATTCTCATCAGGTTGTCAAGTTTGTACAGTTTGTTTCAAATTTTCCCAGAAAATCAAAATTGAAACATATTTTGATTTTAGGGGGAGAAAAATTTTAAAAAAAATTAGAAAATTTGAAAATGTCAAAAACATTAAAAATTTAAAAATGAGTTTTGTTGTGAAAAAGAGGAAATGATTTTAAATCAGTGGACTATCACAGCATGCTAAAGAAATGTAATGTAAAATGTGATAAACGGTCTCACTGATGATGTGACGATAGGTTTTTGTACATTTAGTAGATTTATTCGGGATATAAACCTAAAATTTCAAACTTATGAAATTCGTGGGGAACACTGTTTGGATATATAGGTAACCCCTGAAATCTCGTTTGAAAGGTCTCGTATTCTGATATACTAGGTGTTTATACTCTATGATGTCTGGGGTATTATTCCGGGACTTCTGCTGAACGGTAGTTCTGACCTAGTCCTTGGCTAATACTTTCCACAAAATGCTTGAAATATAGCATAAAGCCCTCAGTTGATTAGACAATAAAATTGATAATCATCTGTTGTAGCTGAAAAGATCCTCTAAAGGGGACACACTGCTAAGTCGAAGCTGATATCTCTCTGCTGAACGGAAGTTCTGACCTGAGATCCCTCAGTTCTCGCATCTTTCCCCTAATTTATGTACAGACATCATTGTAGTGTTCATACCTGTAAGACTGAATATTGGGATTCAGGATACGGGAGTATATTCAAGAGGTGGGACACATGAATTGAACTAAGTTCATAAAATACCTAAATAGTATCCTGAATAGATTGAAAATTGTATGAAAATTTAAGAGGACAATTATATCGTCAATCTACGTGAATCATTTAGAACTTAAAACGATTAAAAGCTTAACGGTGCTTGTGTTATGTCTCAAAAACTGATATGATCATCTTGCACAAACTCACAAAAATATGTTTGTTTTGCATTTAAATTTCTGTCTTTGCATTTATGTTTCATATTTTCAAAAATCAAAAAAAGATTTTCGACAACTGATGGTGAAGAGCTGATTTTCAAAATCTTAAAGGCTAAACTTGATGAACAGACAGGTTGGTTAAGTGGTTTGAAATGTTTAAGATGATTCATTAGGTTGAATCAGAAATTGAAATGTTTCAAATTTAAGATCAATGTTCAATTTGTAAAAATTCTCAAATGATTTGTTGATTCATTAAGTTGAATCACAACTTTATTTGTTTGTGATAGAGTGTTTGAGATATATGCAGATGATGAGTTGAACAGAGAGAAGTCAGGAGATAATTTCTATGGTGGTAACAAATCCCAGATGTCTATCCTAGCAGGGTGATAGGGGAAGTCTGATGAAAGTTATAGCCAAAGAAAGAAAGATCCAGGCAGAATTCTTGAAGAAGACCGAACTATATCCAAGAATGTCTTGTTAAAGACTCTCACTGAAGATTCCGTCAACATTCAAGGGGGAGTCTGTTGGTGCAGTTGTCTGTCGACTACATCTTCGATCGAGTCTTAGAGTGTTCTAAAGCCTAAGTGATAGAAGCCCAAAGACTGATCAAGACTGAAGATCTGAAGATGCAGCATTGGTGTGACTCGATAGTCGACTCCATCAACATCTGAGGGGGAATCTGTTAGTGCACTACATTTGCTGATTCCGTCTTGTATCGAGTAACAGTCTTAGAATGATAGATCTGGGCACGTAATACTAGAAATAGTGAAAATGTATAGGTTTTAGATGTTGGATCGCTTATAGAGTCAAATTAGATGTTAGGGTCGCTCATAGGACCATTAGAGTATGGACCGCTCGAGCGGACATGTTTGGACCGCTCATTTGACATGTTGCATGAACCGCTCGAGTGTGCATGTGTGGGCCGCTTATTGGGCCTGTCCAATAAGCGGTCCCAGAGGCCTATATATACCCTTATGAGCGATCTAAGTTAAAAACAGTTAGAACAGTTAGAGAAATCGTGCCGAAGCTTTGCCGGTGCGAGATTTGAGCTGTAAACGTTTGATATTAGTAAAACAAGTAGTTAAAGTGATTTGCCTGCTGTTTCTACCTTAGTTTCTTGTAATTCCGCACCTGAAACCAAGGAGAAAGCCTCTGAACGACTCGTTCGGGTCAGAATACGATCCTACATCATCCACCACCCACCACCACCATAACACCATCATCCACCACCATCATCCATTGTCCGTCGTAGAGTGTGTGAGTCGTCTCGGGATCCAAGATTGATCGTAAGAGTTCTTGACAATCAAGGCCATGTTTGCCTAAGTCTCTTACATCACTTGGTGAAGACAAGTGTTTAGTATAATACTTTTTATTTTTAATCTTTTGCACTTTTTATTTGGTTTTGTATTAATGACTTTAATAACTAGTTACTTATGTTGAAGGTGATCTTTCCTTATCGTTTGTCCGTGGTGTCTTGGCGTTATTTTACTGTCTATATAAAATAAAAGATTTTCACCATTCATATCTCCACGGTCTATATGGAGGTATGTTGGCTACCTGGTCGGGGGTTAAGGGAACGGTTTGGTAAGGGTCTTGCCCTTGTTCAGCGTTTAGAGGTCCTGCTTGGGACCTGGGTCAAATTTAGTAGGATCTCCTTCAATGCCCATAGGTATTGGATGGCGGGGATCCAAACTCTTTGACCCCCTCATAAGTTAACTACTATTAATACTATAACCCGGCTATTTAGGACTGTATCCCTGCTGACTCAGACTACTTAGCCGAGGGTAACGTCACCGCCAAAAGCGGGGCCTACCACAATTTGCATTAATAACTTAATTCATTATCTTTCAATAATCCGACCCTTTAGGATTGTATCCTTGCTGACTCAAACTACTGGGTTGAGGGTAACGTCGCCTTCAAAAGAGGGGCCTACTACAATAACTAAGATAATCTCTTAAACAAGTGCAAAAGTGCGAAAATAATCAAAGGTTATACTAATACACGTGTCGGATCCAAGTGATTCATCTTGTCTATCTGTTTTTTATTTTATTTTATTTTTCAGCATGTAGTTAGTTTTTATTTTTCTTAGTTTAAAACATTTTTCTCACTTTTTGATTTGATTAGACGTTGAGGATAAACCGGTACTAAAAGCTCTTGTGTCCTTGGACGACCTCGGTATCTTACCAACACTATACTACGTCCACGATGGGTGCACTTGCCCATATGTGTGTTTAGTGTTAGTGAATATTGTGTTTTATAAATTTAAAACTTGGCTAAAAGTGTAAAAAGGGGCTTAAATAGATATCAAAATTATATACACACCGACACACATCAAGTTTTTGGCGCCGTTGCCGGGGACACAAGGATTTTAAGAAAGTTAGGAATCAACGGCCTAATCATATTTTTATTTTTCTTTAATTTTTTAGGATTTTTTCGTAGATTTTCAGCTTCTGCAGAGCTCAACACGGGGCCGTGCCTGCTGAACACGCCCCGTGCTCAATCATTGGAACTGGCAATCCTGTTTTAAGTCAGACACTAGGCTGAACACGGGGCCGTGTCCACTCAACACGCCCCCGTGCCCAAGATTCAGTTGCTGAAAACAGAACCGTTAGATCCCGGCGGTTGGTAATTTCTGACACAAACATGAGTGATAGTAATTCTTTTTACTTTCGACACTCTTATGGTTTGTGGTGTCGATTATGTGGAGGCGAACATGAGGAATTAAAATGTTATTTTCTCAATTATAGGCCTCACTATATAGACCCACCGATTCCTTGTAACTTTAAGAGGGGCGAAAGTAAAAATAAGCACTATCTCTCCCTCGAATGCGCCCAGCCAGATATTCTAGGCGAAATGCTCCTTGACGAGTTATTTCAACTAGAAGAACTAATTCTCAATTGGTCAAAAGAACTTAGGAAGGATTTTATAGATCCATCCCAAGATGATGACCATGAGGAAATGTTGGAACCGCATTCCGACAACCTCGTTGCTCCCGAAAATACCTTCTTACCTAGAAAAGACGTGGACGATAGTCGTCCTTGTGTCGATTGTGCCGTGAAGGACTCCCCATCGACTTCGTTCGGTGCATACATAGACCTGAGCGATTCGGCATACACCTTCTTTAACGAGAGCCCGGAAAAGGGTTGGACTTGTCCACCTAGAATGAAAATAGGAATTACCCTCACCGATAACCTCTTGCGTTCTCGCCTTAGTATAGGACAATTAAGGTATCTTAGGCACTTTGGGGTTGTTCCAACAAGTCAAGAGCCACCCGATATAAATTAACTCCTTAGTAAAGACAAAACTTCATAAAACAGCTTTCCGACACGGGGCCGTGCCCGGCCAACACGCCCCCGTGTCCAACAAAAGATTCCCTTCTGATCAGAACGTCAGAATACGGACAAACTGTGTCAGAATTTCATCTGCACACGGGGCCGTGTCCAGAAGGCTGTCGTTTTCTATAAATGCAGCCAAAAATCCTGCACATTTGGACCAACTTGGGACAGAGATTTGAAGGAATCTTCTCTCAAACAATCCTAGGTAAGTCTAAAAGAAGTTTCCAACAACCCATCTTGTCCTTTCCTCTTCTAGACATTTCCTTCTTTCTCATCTTTCTTCAAGAACTACCATGAAATGTTTGAATTTTTCAACCTTTGTGGTAGGAAACAATGAGTTTTGATCATGGAATCTTGGTAAAAACATGTTGTGTAACATTGTTTAAAGTTATTTACTGCCAAAAAGTCTACATAAATTCAGGAAATAACTTAAAAACCCAAGATTCCTTGCTCCAAAACTCTGCAGAAAGATGAACACGGGGCCGTGCTCAGTGAGCACGGGGCCGTGTCCAGAAACTGTTTCGTCATATAAACTGCTTTTGGTTTATTTTTCGTAGAATGGCGAGTGAAAACAGCGAAACATCATCCGTTCATTCCTCAAACAGCCGAAGGGGAAGAAGGCCCTCCGTTGAAGCTACACTTGTGCACTATGTAATAGCACTAAGGGAAGCTCTCGATGAAATGACGTCAGTAGAGGAGGTCCTCATTGACCGTATTAACGATCTTACAATGGGACTTGAAAGCAGCTTCTAAGAGATTAACCTTTTGCACCAAAGGTTAAACATTCTGGTAGCACCTCCTATGGAACCAGTCCTTCCACAACAAGACTGGAACCTAGCACTCGGGGTTCACAACCCTACCGGGTGGGAGGACTTTCCCGCAGAACCTCCCATGGAAAACCCGCAAGAGATTCCAGCGGAAGTTGCCACTCCTCAAACTAATGCAAATGAGCCCTCTTTTCTCCTTCCAAGGGAGGTAGAGGAATGGCTCGACGACATATGAGGAGAACCACACCCGGAAGAAGGAGTTCTAAAAAGCCTTATCTAACCAAGATTAATAGCTTCTTGGAAATTTTGCTAAATTAAAATAAAACATAGGGCTAGAACTCCATAGTTTAATATCTATGTACTTTTATCTTTAACTTTATGTAATGTCTCTCTATGTTCGCAATGTTATGATGGTTTTTAAGATTGATGGTTGTTTTAACAAATAAACACACTCATGGTGGTAATGGATGAAAAAGGGAACGAGAAAAATGGAACCATGCACGAAGAACAGAGCAACCCGACAAAAATCTCCATCACAGAAGGCTCAACACGGGCCGTGCCCAACCAACACGGCCCCGTGCTGAGCCCCCTGCAGAAAATCACCCAGTTCAGGTAACTGGACACGGGCCGTGTTCAGCGGACACGCCCCCGTGTCCAGGCTTCTGTTTTCATTCTCTAATTTTTGTTACTGGCACTTGACCACGGGGCCGTGCCCGGTCAACACGGGGCCGTGTTCAGGATGCCAGTAACATAAAACTTTGCTTTTTAACCCACTTTTACACATTCTAATCAACCAAAAACCTTATTTTTGGACACATTGAGGACAATGTGTAATTTAAGTGTGGGGGGGATGCTAAACCTTGATATTTTGCAAATCCTAAACACAAGCCTTACACAAAACTCTATTGGAACCGCTAAACACCCCAAATTTTTTTCAAAAACTTTTTCATTTTTTTATTTATTTACTTGTCTTAGGTTAAGTTGGGAATAACAAGTTCTAAAAAGGTTATATTTTTATAAGTTTACAACCGATAGCGTCGTGATAACAAAGAACCAACATAAGAAAATTATGAAACGACATAACAAGTCTAGTTAAAAATTCGATTATATATACTTGATCACATTAAAAACCCATTCCCACAAAAGTGAATTTTGAGCCTTTATTGAGCACAAAAATATACATATTTAGATTAAATGCTCATTTTTCGTTTCTTGTGTGAATAGCCGCTTGGTTCTTACAAAGCTAGAACTTGCCACAACGATACATTCCCGGTCCTTACCAACTTAAACCCAAGTAAGTGAATGATAGAGGCATTAGGACTAACCATTTTTCTTTCAAAACCATTATTTTTCAATTTTTTTTATCACCTACCCAAAATCCCCCTAGATAGCCCCTTTGAACCTAAACCTTTCATTTCATTACCCCAAAAACCCTTTTCACCCACCAAAAAAAAAAACCTTTTTTATTTTTCACCCTTTATTTTAGTAACAAGCTCGGTTTTTTGTAAAACTCGCCTTTTTATGTGATGAAAAAAAAATGATGAAGTCAAAAACAAACAAAAGCTATATAAAAGCTTGTTTGGAGAAATACTTCAAAATAAAAAGTCGCTAAAAAACAAGGCATTTTACGAAAACCGACGCTTTTTACGATTTTTGCCCTTTTTACTAACCACTAACCTAACCACCCACCTTTAACCCAAGCCTAACCCTTTACCCCAAAAAGTCCTCTTGATATTTACAAAGGTAAAAAGTTAAAAAGGAGGAGGATTGATTGCTTGGCAAGCCTATGGAAGGCGTAAGTTCCATGCCGCTCTCGAGAGATTCACTAAAAATATACACCTTCGGCCGAGTGTTGAGTGATCCCCCGTGAGGTATGTGAACTTGTATATAAATGGAATTTTAATAAGGCATGCTATGCCCAAATAAGTAATTTATCTTATGAAACGTTCAAAATAAATCATAACGAATAGGATTGTAAATAAATAAAAATAAAACTTATAAAGATCTTGGATTCCCGACACTCTAGGACAAGCTAAAAAACTTCTCTTCTACCTATTCCATTTGGGAGTGTAAGCCACATTTAAAGAGTTTTGCTTGAGGACAGGCAAAAGTTCAAGTGCGGGGGTATTTGATGTGTGTAAAATGCAACATATAAATCACATCAATTAAGGCATAAAACTAACCCTTTTTAAGTACTAATGTTGGAAAAAGAGTGTTTTTGTCTTCCTTTTGTATTTTCAGGATGAAATGAGCTCAAAATCACAAAAGAAGCAAAAAGACAACTAATTCTACCATAAATACAAGAAAAGGAACAAAAGTAGACTGCCCGGACCCTCAACGGCACCTCCCAAGGCAAAGAAGAGAAAACAGAGTCTGAACACGCCCCGTGTCCAGCGAACACGGGGGCGTGCCCAGGAAGCAGCAGAAAAGACAAACCAGTAGAAGCTTCCATTGCCCACCACGGGGTCGTGTCCAGCGGGCACGGGGGCGTGGTGAAAGTACAGCAGGCGCATTAATTGTAATTGCGAATTACAATTAATGAAGAGAGAGAATGTCAGACGGGCACGGGGCCGTGTCCAGCGGACACGGGGCCGTGTCCAGCCTTCTGTTCAGCCTATAAATAGAGGAGCTTGGCTTCATTCTCTCTCATCCGTTGGCACACCACCTCTCTCACACTTCATCCACCACCCACCACCACCATAACACCATCATCCACCACCATCATCCATTGTCCATCGTAGAGTGTGTGAGTCGTCTCGGGATCCAAGATTGATCGTAAGAGTTCTTGACAATCAAGGCCATGTTTGCCTAAGTCTCTTACATAACTTGGTGAAGACAAGTGTTTAGTATAATACTTTTTATTTTTAATCTTTTGCACTTTTTATTTGGTTTTGTATTAATGACTTTAATAACTAGTTACTTATGTTGAAGGTGATCTTTCCTTATCGTTTGTCCGTGGTGTCTTGGCGTTATTTTACTGTCTATATAAAATAAAAGATTTTCACCATTCATATCTCCACGGTCTATATGGAGGTATGTTGGCTACCTGGTCGGGGGTTAAGGGAACGGTTTGGTAAGGGTCTTGCCCTTGTTCAGCGTTTAGAGGTCCTGCTTGGGACCTGGGTCAAATTTAGTAGGATCTCCTTCAATGCCCATAGGTATTGGATGGCGGGGATCCAAACTCTTTGACCCCCTCATAAGTTAACTACTATTAATACTATAACCCGGCTATTTAGGACTGTATCCCTGCTGACTCAGACTACTTAGCCGAGGGTAACGTCACCGCCAAAAGCGGGGCCTACCACAATTTGCATTAATAACTTAATTCATTATCTTTCAATAATCCGACCCTTTAGGATTGTATCCTTGCTGACTCAAACTACTGGGTTGAGGGTAACGTCGCCTTCAAAAGAGGGGCCTACTACAATAACTAAGATAATCTCTTAAACAAGTGCAAAAGTGCGAAAATAATCAAAGGTTATACTAATACACGTGTCGGATCCAAGTGATTCATCTTGTCTATCTGTTTTTTATTTTATTTTATTTTTCAGCATGTAGTTAGTTTTTATTTTTCTTAGTTTAAAACATTTTTCTCACTTTTTGATTTGATTAGACGTTGAGGATAAACCGGTACTAAAAGCTCTTGTGTCCTTGGACGACCTCGGTATCTTACCAACACTATACTACGTCCACGATGGGTGCACTTGCCCATATGTGTGTTTATTGTTAGAGAATATCGTGTTTTATAAATTTAAAACATGGCTAAAAGTGTAAAAAGGGGCTTAAATAGATATCAAAATTATATACACACCGACACACATCAATGAGCATCTGACTGACTAGAAGACAACATCGTTTAGAAATAATCACGTCTTATGTATTATTTTCTTTTGTTGTCAAGGTCCAAGAAACAGTTGTTATCGTTGTTTATAAATAAATTTTTTTATTTACATTGCAATGTATTTCTGTGGTTGCATGTATAAACGACATATCCCTTACAATACCGACAATCAAGGAACCGTATTCCTTGAAGAACAAACTACCCCCAAAATTCTCCCATTTATGATCTCTTACGTCTTCCACGAAATTCCTAAGTACCCGTTTCTTCTAAGAAAAACGAAGTACAAGGCGCAAGTTACAACACGTGACGAATACCCAAAGTACCACTATAAATCCTTAATAGGGTACCTAAGGATTTCCCGTAAGTCCTTAATTGTTGTATACCTTAATTCGAATGTGGTGATTCCTTGTAATCAAAAATCGAATTTTGGGAGATCTTCCTATCTTCTCAGATAGATCCCAGTGGACATTGAGGCCCGTCGACTAGTTTCCATATCCGTATTCAATCGATAACAAGTTAATAACAAATTATAATCAAGTTAAACAATTATGTGACTTTGTGCTTATGTGTTCCCTTATGTGTTGTTGTGTGATCCAAATTATGTTATCCAAATCCTCGTAGAATCCTACATCCTTGTACAAGAGATTCATCGTAGGATACCCAAAGGTATTACTTAAAATCCTTAATGGACTTCTACGTTACAGTTAAGTCCCTTGGATTATAAAGTACTACTTCATAATTAGACCCCTTGAGTGGTCTAGTTAAACAGAGTCATCCAAAAATCTGGTTAGGGATATCATGTGATGATATAGCTGAAAGGACTCCTTGGTGGCCTAACTAAGAAGATCCCCTGTCGATCTAATTAAAAGGACCCGATGGAAGTCTAGTCACCCTCATCACAAGTTTAATATCCTTCCCCAAAACATTACAAAACAAACTGTGCGGACTGTGCAAGGGATTACGTAATTATGGATGCATACATAATTATGGAATTTAGTGCACAGAAATCACATCAAGTTCTGTCATGTGTCTAGAGTTAACCCTATTCATTTCCAACTCTGATGAAGCAACCGTTGAAAATGACTCCGTTAGTTCATTTTCGTTTCTGAAGATTTATCCGTTGAGGAAATGAATATCCGTTGTGTAATCCTTCATTTCCAACTCTGAGGAAGCAACCGTTGAAAGTGACTACGTTAGTTCATTTTCGTTTCTGAAGATTTATTCGTTGAGGAAATGAATATCCGTTGTGTAATCCTTCATTTCCAACTCTGATGAAGCAACCGTTGAAAATGACTCCGTTAGTTCATTTTCGTTTCTGAAGATTTATCCGTTGACGAAATGAATATCCGTTGTGTAATCCTTCATTTCCAACTCTAAGGAAGCAACCGTTGAAAATGACTCCGTTAGTTCATTTTCATTTCTGAAGATTTACCCGTTGAGGAAATGAATATCCGTTGTGTAATCCTTCATTTCCATTTCTGATGAAGCAACCATTGAAAATGACTCCGTCTGTTCATTTTTCGTTTCTGAAGATTTGTCCGTTGAGGAAATGAACATTCTTTTGCTTATTCCGTCATTTCCATTTCTGAAGAATACTCGTTGAGGAAAATGACCCCGTCTGTTCATTTTCGTTTCTGAAGAATGACTGTAAAGGAAATGACAGGATATTGCCTTGCATATCGCTGGTGGTTATTTGGCAAGTCACAAATAGACTCCTACGAATAAATTTCGGGACGAAATTTCCTAAAGTAGGGGAGACTGTCACACATGTGTCACCGCGACCATCAAACGAATACCAAGCCGATGAAATATTGTATTTCAAACTTGGGATCTTGTATAAATAGGTGTATCTTTTGCACATATCAATTCTTGTTCAATTTCAAACTTTATATCGCTTTCTGGAGAATTATACGCAAACTGGTGCGTAAACGTACTCAGTTTAAATGCGACAAATACTCCGGAACATCGACATATACTTAACATACCTTAAATAACCTTTACATAACTTAGAAATAAGTTTTGAAGGCTTTGGTATGGCAAAAACAAGTTAATTCGCCTACAGGGACTAAACTTGACAAACTGCGAAAGTATGCCAATTTGAACTGTAACAAACATTCCGGAACATGATCATAAGTTAAACACACCTTAAATATCCTTTACAAAGCTTAGAAATAGGCTTTGAGGTGTTCGGTGTGCTAAAATAAACTTTTGGGTCATTAAGGGACTAAAAGTGTCAAAAAGTGCATAAGTTTGCACTTTCGCGCATAACTTACGTTCTGAATACATCCGGACATCCAAAAATTTATGTAAACATCCTTATAATATGCCTTAGTGTTTGGCATGAGAAAAATCCATTCGTCGCGCAATTTGGATCGTTTTTCGCGCTTATGCGCATTCCATCGTAATTAAGCGAACATTGCGTTCGTACGACCAAACGAACTGACATCCGGAATATTTTTGAGCATGTTTCATGTCCACAATGTTTAGGCATCATTTTAGGGCCTTAAAGTTGGCTTTACGGGCCTTAGAAGTGTTGGAAATGGCTTAAATATGCAATAAGGACTAAAACTGTCATTTCTGAAAGTTTGTGCTGATCAGACAAGGCCAGGCGGCCCGCCTGAGTTTTGTGTGTATCCTAATGCGGGCCGCGTGAGCCCTGCAGATGTAGAAATTCGTTCTTTTGCTGATTTTGGCCTTTTAATCACTCCAAAGGGCAATGCCCCTTCACCATCTTTGGGGTTAAGGTCATAATAAGCTACCACAACATCTTGACAAGTGTACGATTGAGATCATGGCACGAAATTCAAGAAACGATCCTAACGGTTTTGCTTTTCCTATAAATACCCCCCCCCCATTTGTGTTAAAACCCACAAAACTGATCAAAGAGCTCTAAGTTGATGCTATTGCTTCATACCTGAGCTCCTGGATCAAGTTTAGCTTTCGGGGACCCTTTGTAAGTGTTCTTTCGTTCTTTTAATCGCTTTCTAGTGCTAAAGTGAAATTTTGTTTGACTTTCTGCGTTGACCAGCTTATGGTCAACATGAAGTTCGTTGGAACTTCATAACGTGAGCGTGATCACGATGGTTATAGTCCGTAGTGACTATACCTACTGATTACCACGTTATCTAGGCTCAGTGACGAGTCGTAGTTTCGGCCAAAATGCGCATTCTTGCGTATTTTGTAACCAAACTACTTGTGGGTATCAAAACCGTTTGTTTTGATACCAAACCTGTTTTCTAAACTTAGTTAAGCATGTTCTAACATGCTTAGCTCGTCACTTTTAGTATAGTGCTTATATAGGGTCGTAAGGTAAGCGATCTAAACAATCGCTTATACTTTCGAACCCGACCCATTTGGTCGATCTTTTGGATCCGACCAAACACTTTAGGTGACCATAGCTGTATAGGGAATAACCTTCCGAGGTTATACCTTATGGTTACAATGTTAGGTGTTCCAAACGCGTTCTACGCGAGCGACGCGTTAAGGTAGCATAAGCTACCTAAACGGGTCGTAATGGGTCGTAAGCACTTAGGTTAGGTTTCATTTTAGTATGTAGGCTTTGTTAAACCATATTACACGAGTCTCCATACTCGTTTGGTTTACGAACCCGCATACTATCCGATCCTTCCGATTTTGGTCCGGTATATTAATATAGCTACCTATTAGGTGCCGTTTGATATCCGTGATCTCTAGCAGTATTTGGTTGTTATAAAAGAACTTCAAAGCAATCTCAGTTGAGTACATTGAACCCCTCTTTTACTGTTTTTCCAAACTGTTTTGGGGTGAAACACATGTGCCTACTCGTTACTTTCCTGCTTTCCTGTTTTCACATCATATACTTGCTATGTTCATTAGTACATTTATAGTACATGATTTCAATACATTTTATGCTATGTATGCCCATTGTGTGCATACTTAGTACATCACTTTACAATACACCTCATGCTACGTACGCCCATTGTGTGCATACTTAGTACATCACTTTACAATACACCTCATGCTACGTACGCCCATCGTGTGCATACTTAGTACATCAGTTTACAATACATCTCATGCTACGTACGCCCACTGTGTGCATACTTAGTACATCACTTTACAATACATTTCATGCTACGTACGCCCATTGTGTGCATACTTAGTACATTGTATTACATTACATTTCTGTTGCATATGCTCATCCAGCATATGAACACATTATACTACGTATTGAACCGTTGTAACCATTTGACTATGTGAACCGTCTTAACCCTTTGATTATATGAACCGTTCGTAACCTTTGAACCGTGTGAACCAGTTGTATCTGTTGACATGATTTACATTTGACAATAGACATTTGACTATACATAAACATTTCTACAATTGTTGAACATTACATCTTGATGGTTTGGTTTGAGTAAGTTGTGACAACCCGTAACTTCAAGGTACAAACCGTTTGTTTCGTTTTTATGAATCAACTCTTATGCTTATTTTATTCGACGAATTAACCAAACCCTTACCGTGTTGTACCGACCGGAACCGTTTGAACCTTAGCACTTGTCTCGCGTGTCGATGCAACCCACTCGCATAGCTCGAAAACTTATGGGGCCCGACCTTAGCGTGATCACTATTCATTTTATAATTAACTAATTAATTATTCATTTGTAGGTTTTGAAAAAAAAATGATATTTTATGATCAACAGCAACTTTTGCCACCTTCCTTTTTATTCATGATTTGCTAATCATCGGCCCACACCCCAACCCCCCTTTGTTGCGTTTTGTTTTGGGCAGCAGCCCCAAACCCCCTCGGAGCCCAAGTTCTACCAGCCCACCCCACCCCATGTATCGGCCCACATGCAAAAGTTTGCACCGCCTCCCATGATCAGTTGCAAAGTTGCGTGGATATGTATATATGTTCATAAGAGTCACCTTCTTGGATAACACGCAAACCCTGCGGCGATCGACGGTAGCTTCCTTCACCTTCAAGAACGTCACCTCTCGTCTCTCTCCCTCCCTCGGCAACCGGAGATCATCACCACTCCTCCGCCACACTCCTCCGTCACCGATCGCCGGTAAGTCCCGCAAGTTTTGTTACTTCGTTTTCGAACGTGTTGTTTCGGTTTCGGTCCAACCTAGCTTTGTTTGATGTCTGTGATTGAGTGGTTACATGAAAATATATATGTATATATATTTGTTCGATGATCTATATATGCGATGTTCATGATCGATGTTATACATGAAGTTATGAATGTTACTGTGTAGTTTGCATGAGGATACAGTTTACACCCAATACAAAATATATAGTGATTATATAGGTGCATTAAGGAACCGATACGTATATAATAATAAACTGTAGACGAGTTGGAGTGCTTGTATGCTTGACATCATGAAGATGATTATGTTTGTTAAATGATTAGGTAACGCTATAAATGATTAAGAATGATGATGCCTGTTTAATGCATAATATTTGTATACGTGATGTTTGAAATTGACTTCTTCTGAATCCTAATATTAGTATGCTTGAAGATGTTACTGTGGTTTGCGAACTTGTGTGATAAACATGAAAGAGTGAATTTCTTGTTATCAAAACAAAGAATGATTAAAGATGTGAAAATTATTTGTTGAATCTGTTGATTAATGATTCTTCTGGTATGAACTCGTTTAACATCAGATACTCTCGATAATTAGCTCTGTGCATGATAATGTTCGTTTGGTTCATATGGATACTTCTATTCATTCAACAAGATCATGGTTAGGTGATAGTGGTAACCTGTTGTTTAATATTTGAATCCAATGACTGTGTAAGTGAGGAAAGGTGTCGATTCTATTTGGAATAGTTATGATAAATCTCGAAATTTCCTTGTCATACGATGATGATGATTGTTGATAAGACAAGTAGGATTAATGATTTCTTTTTAGAGGTGCACAAAGTCAACCTAAAACAAATAAACACATGGGACCTAATCTAGTTAAAGGATATGGAATGATGGCCGACAACTTTGAATTCCAAATATTTTCCTATTGGACCACTATTGATTAAACTATTGAATAATAAATTTACATGGAAAGATGTAGATTATAATAGTTGGTGTTATGACTGTTTTGTGTGGTTATTAATGTGCTGTAGGATGTATTGAGTATGTTTGCATATTATGTGCTAGTTGCACACTTTGGGCTATAGTAATTAGTGAGAGATGATGTTTCTATATAATTGATGTAGTTCTATTTTGTAAACTGTTTGGCTACAAGTGTACAAGTTAGTTGAAAAGCCTACACTACATGAGTGTTTAAAATTTCAAATGGTCTATATATATGTACTAGTGCTCGAGCTAAAATAATATTATATGATATTTTAGTTACTTATTATATGAATTGAATTGATGGACTGTGTTGTGGCATGGCTAGCTAGTGTGACTAGTATGATAATACGTGAAGTACCTGTGTACCGTTTGTGTTGAAAACTAGGAAGTTATGTGACATGAGTCTATGTGAAACTGATTGGCCTTGTTAACCATACTAGGACACGATTGACCGACCTTGACTGTTAGCTATTTCTTTAAAGAGTCAAACCGAGCAAATCAAGGTGAGTTCACACAGCCAAGGCATGGGGTTCGCAGGGTGGGAATGGGATTGAATGGTTTATTCGTACCTACTTAGTTAATCAAACCTAATGATATGGTCCTCGGGAGAGGAAGAGTAAAGATAAGATACGGCTAGACTAGTATACCCATTTGAACTGATCTTCGCATACACGCCAAGGGTTGGCCGCGATATTATGACTGATCTTCGCACACATGCCTTGGAAAGGCCGCGAACTATATACTAAAACTTTGCACACATGCCAGGGTGGCCGCGATACAAATATACATAGTCTAGGATACTTGGGAACTTTCCCTAGTCATCGCACACATGCCTAGAGGGCCGCGATATGAACTAATACGATACTTAACGGACGAACAAAAGGCTTACTTTCCTATTACTATTACTGAACTGTTTAATGTGAACTCGCTCAACTAGTTGTTGACTCTCTGCTGGATGCCTTGCAGGACCTTAGGTACTTATGGAGCTTGCACAAGGAGGAGCAGGTCGTTGTGGACAAGGATTCGTGAGTTGTGGACAAGGATTCGTGAATGCTTTCTAAACATTTATGACATTTCAAACTATTAACTATGTTGGGTATATTTACATGCTTCCGCTACTTAAACAAAGTTTGGTTTTGAACATCAATCATGTCGTGATGAATTACATTATCTACTTTTATTATTAAACGCTATGTTCGATATGATTGGTGGCTTGATCCTGGTCATGTCACGCCTCCAAGCGGTGGTACTCCGCGGGTGGATTTTGGGGGTGTGACATAAGTGATTTAAGTAACGAGGCGTGTGTAATATGATACAAGCATGGTGGATACGCCGCTGGTACTTCCTATATATAAGTGTTTGTATGGTATTACATATCGTAGCATTATTTGAATCATTTCAATTTGAGACATATAACATTTTATACAAATTACACACTTTCCACAAGACCTTGATTTACAAACAACTTATCTTATACAAACTCGTTTTACATGGTTATTCATTTAACCATACATTATTCTCTTATTTATACATATCATCTGATCTTATCGTTTTTCAAATGATTTACAAGGCAAAGCAAATTACAAGGTTCATGACTAAACATATTCTCAAACATAAGTCGTGAATTCTGTATTCACGAAACCTATGTATCTCACAGGCATTTTTTTGCTGACGTACCTATTTTCACATGTGTTTTCAGGAGATGATGCATAGGACTTATCAAGACATACTTAGGCGGACCTGTGCCTTAGTGACTTAAAAAGAGACAAGAACTAGTTAAATTATGTTATGTACTTTTTGGTTCTTGTTTAAAACAATGCAATCTTTCATGTTTGATTAATAAAACGAAACTTCAATTGCCATGAATTTGAAACAATTGATTCTGTTACAACACTCCCGACGTTTCCGCCACGTTTTGTATGTTCTACGTGGTCGGGGTGTGACAAGAATCAAGTGTAGATCAAAGAAGTACAAAGATTAGGTCGAAAACTTACAAGATTCGAGAGAAATCGGAGAAAAGAAGCTTGAGTGCGGCTGGTTCGAGCAGAGAGTGCCAAAAGTGGTAAGTTGTGATGGTGACAGGGGGTATTTATAGGGTTTCCCAAAGTGGAAAGGGGTGGGTCGATCGGGTGGCGGCCTGATCGACTGGGTGATCGATCGAGCTGAAGCTTGATCGAACGGCTGGTCGATCGGCTGGTCACCTGGTTGATTAGCCAGTTGTTTTGAGTGTTCGGTGTGACGAGTTTTGTCGTTTCGATTCGCGTGTTAAGCGTTGCGATGTGGTAGAGTTTCCTATTCAAATTACTTTTAATCCCAACTACTATATCTACATACAATCATCCTTAATTCACTTGCGTTTAGCGTTTGCGATTCGATTGCGATTCGAGTTTCGATTGCGTTTCGATTAATTACCACAAATAAACATGCACAAGTAACACATAAAAGGCACACACACGTATAACAATAACCCAAAATGCGAAATTCGAGTTGCGAGTGCGGTTGCGAATAGCGATAAGCGATCAAATATGCGATAAATATCGAACAAACCTCGATTATTAATAAGTACTCCACATAATACAACTAACGTTAAGCATAAAATAGGCTAACTACGAGTCAAAGAAGTTAAAGCAGGAATTGAGCAAGGAGTAACAAGTTGCAATTAGCAATCTTGTCTCCCTTTGACCTCAATCTTGACTTTGACTTTCAAAACACGGGGTGTTACAACCTCCCCCACTTAAGGGAATTTCGTCCTGAAATTAGGCCGAAGCCATAACAAACAACTGCGGGTACTTCGCCTTCATGACGCTTTCGAGTTCTCAAGTGAACTCTGCGCCTCGTTTGCCTTCCCATCGGACTTTCACAATAGGAATGCCCGAGCGTCTGAGCTGCTTGGTTTGGCGATCCATGATCTCGACAGGCTTCTCCACGAAGTGTAATGTTTCGTTTATTTGGAGATCATCAAGAGGTACAATTAAATCATGCTCAGCTAGGCACTTTCGGAGGTTCGAAACATGGAAAGTCGGGTGGACGTTACTAAGTTCTTCCGGTAGTTCGAGTCTGTAGGTGACTTTTCTGATCCTTTCCAGAATCTTAAAAGGTCCAACATATCGAGGCGCTAGTTTCCCTTTCTTGCTGAATCTGACCACACCCTTCCAAGGTGATACATTTAGGAGTACGTAGTCGCTAACGTCAAATTCAAGGGGCTTGCGTCGTCTATCGGCGTAACTTTTCTGACGACTCTAAGCTTTTAGCAGATTCTCTCGAATTTGGAGAACTTTGTCAGTAGCTCAGGACCGGTTAATTGCAAGTGACCGATCTCGTGCCATACGATAGGCGATCGACATCTTCTTCCGTATAAAGCCTCAAACGGTGCCATTTGAATGCTGGAATGATAACTGTTATTATACGAGAATTCGACTAATGGCAGGTAAGCGTCCCAATTACCATCAAAATCTATGACACATGAACGGAGCATGTCTTCATGGGTACGAATCGTTCTCTTAGTCTGACCGTCGGTTTGGGGGTGGAATGCGGTACTTAGATTAAGCGTAGTACCGAGAGCCGCTTGAAACGTTTCCCACAGTCGCGAGGTAAACCGAGCATCACGGTCAGAGATGATGTCGCAAGGCGTCCCATGACTACAAATGATCTCATCGGTGTAGATTCGGGCTAGTCGTTCTACCTTGTAGTCTTCTCGTACTGGTAGAAAACGGGCAGATTTGGTCAAACGGTCAACGACAACCCAGATGCTGTCGTGACCTGACGGCGTGCGTGGAAGTTTGGTTATGAAGTCCATGGCTATACTCTCCCACTTCCATATAGGGATCGGGGGTTGTTCGAGTAAGCCAGAGGGTCTTTGGTGTTCGGCCTTAACCTTCGAGCAAGTCAGGCATCTTCCAACGTAGAGAGCAATATCCCTCTTCATGCCCGGCCACCAGTACTTGTAGCGAAGGTTCTGGTACATCCTATCGGCATCCAGATGAATAGAATACCGGGATTTGTGGGCTTCGTTCATCAAAATCTGTCGCAAATCGGTCCGCTTAGGGATCCAAATTTGGTCCAGATAGCGGAATATTCCATTCGACTTATTAACAAGATGGGCTCCATCGTGGTAGATTCTCTCTCTCTTCAAGGTTCGTTCGGTAAAACACGCATGTTGGGCTTCGTGAATAAGGGTTTCGAGTTGATGTTGGGCTGGAACATTAGGAATACTATGCAGGTAGCTTCTTCGGCTGAGAGCTTCGGCAACGACATTTGCTTTGCCTGGATGGTAACGAATCTCACAGTCGTAATCGTTGAGAAGTTCTACCCATCGGCGTTGACGCATATTAAGTTCTCTCTTATCAAAGATATGTTGTAGGCTCCTATGATCGGTGAAGATCGTACACTTGGTACCATAAAGGTAGTGTCGCCAAATCTTTAATGCAAAAACAACTGCGCCTAGATCGAGGTCATGGGTTGTATAGTTTTTCTCGTGGATCTTGAGCTGACAAGATGCGTAGGCAATAACCTTGTCTCGTTGCATAAGAACACAACCAAGACCAAGGTTTGAGGCATCGCAATAGACAATGAAGTCGTCATTTCCGTCAGGTAAAGTGAGAATAGGAGCGTTGCAAAGCATATGCTTGAGGGTTTGGAAGGCAGATTCTTGTTTAGTTCCCCAAATAAAAGGCTTATCTTTTTGCGTGAGAGTGGTAAGCGGCACAACGATTTTAGAGAATCCTTCAATATATCGACGATAATAGCCCGCTAGTCCGAGAAAAGAACAGACTTCAGACGGGTTCTTCGGTGTAACCCAACTCTTAACTGCTTCAATCTTCACAGGATCGACATGAATACCTTGACTATTGACAATGTGACCGAGGAATTGAACCTCCTCCAGCCAAAATTCGTACTTGGAGAATATGGCATAGAGTCGATTCCTTTGGAGTAGCTCGAGAACCAAACGTAGATGTTGCGCGTGTTCGGCTTTCAACTTGGAATAGATCAGGATATCATCGATGAACACAATGACGAAGCGGTCAAGAAATGGTTTACACACCCGATTCATCAGATCCATGAAAACCGCGGGTGCGTTGGTTAAACCAAAAGGCATAACAACGAACTCATAGTGGCCGTATCGAGTGCGAAAAGCGGTTTTGGGAATATCCTCTTCTTGAATGCATAGTTGGTGATAGCCTGAGCGTAGATCGATCTTTGAGAAACACGTAGCACCTTGTAGCTGATCAAATAAATCATCAATTCGAGGCAAGGGATAGCGATTCTTGATTGTCAACTTATTCAACTCCCGATAGTCGATGCACATCCGAAACAACCCGTCCTTCTTTTTGACGAAAAGGACTGGTGCGCCCCATGGAGAGGTGCTCGGGCGAATGAAGCCTTTATCAATCAATTCCTGGAGCTGACTTAAGAGTTCATGCATTTCGGACGGAGCAAGTCGATAAGGTGCTCTAGCGATAGGGTTGGCTCCAGGAATGAGGTCGATACGAAAGTCGATATCACGACTTGGCGATAGTCCGGGAAGATCATCAGGAAATACATGAGGAAATTCACGAACCATAGGTACATCGTTTACTCCTGGACTCCCTTTCTTTTCCTTCTCCGCTACTACAATGTTAGCCAAGAAAGCTCTGTATTCCTTGCGGAGATACTTGCTAGCTTGGACACACGACATAAGCCTAAGACCTTTCGAGGGAGTTTCTCCATAAACACACAATACATCACCATTAGCGAGCGCGAATCGGATCATCTTATCAAAGCACACAACTTCAGCATGGTTTTCGCGAAG
The DNA here is from genome assembly GCF_002127325.2 of Helianthus annuus. Lineage (NCBI taxonomy): Eukaryota > Viridiplantae > Streptophyta > Magnoliopsida > Asterales > Asteraceae > Helianthus > Helianthus annuus. The sequence continues at coordinate 62,315,579 of NC_035440.2, read as the reverse complement.
AAAGTCCATGCCTACTATTACGTCGAAACTTCCGAGCTGCATCGGAATGAGATCAATCGGAAAGACGTGATTGCTGAGTTCAAGAGTACAATCACGAAGAATAGAGTTAACGGCGACAGTTCTTCCGGTGGCGACTTCGACATCAAACGTCGAGTGGAGATGGGAGCGCTTACGATTAAGGAGCTTCTCGAATTCAAACGACACAAAACAGTTATCGGCGCCAGTATCAAATAAACACGATGCATAAACACCATTCACAAGAAACGTACCATTAACCACATTGTTGTCGGCTTGTGCTTGGCGCGTGTTGATGTTGAAAGTTATGGCGCGTGCGGCTTGTTGCTGTTGCTATTGAGGCTGTTGCTGCGGCTGCTGCTGTTGCTGAGGCTGCTGCTGCTGGGGCTCTTGTTTCACAACCCTGTTCGGGCACATGTTCGTAAAGTGGTTGGGATCACCACATGCGAAGCAGACTCGTGCGTTGACCGCGGGTGCCTGAGCCACTTGTTGGCCTTGAGGGGCTGGGAGCAGAGCTTGATGAGCAGTGGCTTGGGCTCGTGCTTGGCGGGGACCAGTACGGCAGTTTGCGGTGAAGTGGCCGTACATATTGCAGTGAGTGCAAAAACGGTAGGCGAGACCCACCGGGTGATGATAAGTGCATGTCGGGCAGGCAGGGTGGGGACCAGTATACGCACGTTTTGCGGGCGGCGCATAGGTGATTGGAGCTGGAGCTGATCGGTGTTGTTGTTATTGCTGGGATGGTACCGCTTGAAGTGGAGCAGTGGTAGTGATAACACAATTCTTGTTGCTGGAGCTGTTGTTGTTGTTCTTCCTCTTGCGACGAGAGGACTTCGGTGTCTGAGATGTGGTGGCGTTAGTGGTTGGTGCGGTGGTAGCTTGGTGCAGGTTCTTCGAAGCTTTATCCCAAAAACCAGCTTTCACTCGCTTGTCTTTGATTTCAGCGGCAAGCAAGTAAGTTTCTTTGATCGTCGCTGGTTTTGAAGCTAACACAAAATCTGCAACACAATCCGGCAGAGCGCGGATATACTTCTTGATCGCCATGTCGGTAGTCTTCACTTGATCGGGGCAGATAATGCTGAGCTGCTTGAAGCGAGCATTCAGGACAGCGTTGTCACCATCTTTCTGTTTGACGTGCCAGAACTCATCCTCCAGCTTTTGGCGCTCATGGGGAGGGCAGAACTCCTTGAGCATAACGTTCTTCAACTCGTCCCATGACAGACCATAGGCTGCATCATTTCCGCGCTTGTTTCTCTCGGCGGTCCACCGTCTAGAGCGCGGGACTGCAAGACGCCGATCGCATTCAGTGTGCGGAGATTATCAGGACATCCGCTCTGTCGCAGGATGACTTCGATTGAGTCAAACCATTGAAACAAAGCCGTAAGGCCTTCTTCGCCGGTGAACTCTTTCGGTCCGCATGCCTTGAACTGTTTGAAGCTGAAAGCAGCTTTGGGAATCTCGGTCCTGGATTCTTCAGACGATTTGCTCATTTTCTCGTACAATTCACTGATGACTTGGGGTACGACCTTTGCCATTTGCTTAGTAATCATGGCAGCGAGGCGTTTGTCTGCTTGCTTTCGGCGTGCGTCTTGGGTAGCGCGAGATCCAGATGACGACATTGTCTGCAACAGACATCGCCACAGGACTCAACACAACATAATCGAATCTCACCTCAGAAGCCTATCACTACTAAAGCTCAGGAACACGTTTACATAACACATAGACACATAAACACGTATTCACATAAGCATAGAGGCACATAAGCACGTAGGGCACAGAACACAGAAACACATACGGACGTAATCACAAGATGTAGTCAGAATATAGAAACCTACCATTCAAGGTCCGCGAGTGTTCGAGAATAGCGATCGCGATTAACACAGCGAGTAATATAGTATAAGCGATTAACATGGCGTATAGTATAGCGTGCGTAACCACCCGTAGCATCGATTTGTTAGCGATTTGAGGTAGGTGTGCAATGCGAGTCGTGTGTGTCGATTAAAGCGAAGGACGAAAAGCGAATAAATCACCAAAATCGTGACATATAAACAGATAAACACATAAAACACATAAAATCCACATAAAAATGACGAAATATCAGAGTCGGTAGTAGCGAGCTCAGAATTGAAACACACAGAAATCGAGAAATAGATTGTCTGCGGCTATTAGACATCGACTAACCAAAGTGATTCGACTATTCACAAGGACTTTTCATACACGCTTTGGCCTTCGGGACTGTGCTCTCGCCTCGAATCTGAACGAATGGCATGCATCCTTCCAGTCATATCGTGACTTCAAGTCGTTGGAGTCCGTCGAGACTTTGATGAGAGTTTTGTAAAACCAAAAATAGAGGGCGGAACAAGTCGTCAAGGTTCAGGTTTCACCCCTGTCTTAGCAACTTCGTTCTTATTTTGATAAAATAAAAGAGAATTATGCGTCAAAGTATGGATTTCACTCCTGATTCAACGCAAATTCCCGTGTTTATAGATAAAAATGCGAGTCGAACAAGCAATTTAGTCGAGAGTTTGCGGCTTTCACACCTAATCTCGACCTAATTACCAATTCATTTTGAAATCATAGGGTGCAGTGATAGTGTAGCGTGGCGAGAATAGCGAGAAATATCAAGTAAGCTTGTACGGTGCCCCTGAGGGTAAGCACAAGTCGGTCTGTTGGTACCTAACTATAGACTAGGTTGCTTCTAAGTCATCGACCCGGACTAGATCGAGTCTTGCATAATTCCCTATAGTTATTGCTCTGATACCAATCTGTCACACCCCAACCGATGGCGGAATCATCGGGGCGCGACACTGAGCAAAATAGATTGTCCAGAAGTTTCCATAACAACTATATTTACCAGATATTTAAAGCAACACGTCCCATACCATTTCATAAATGATAATACAATTATTACAAAAAAGATCTAGTCAAATTGTTCTGTTCTGACAACTCAGACTCTTATTACAGACAATTGTTTATTGTTGACCTAGGTCTTTCCTAGCCTCGATTTCACAACAAAGAAAGTAAATAAGCATCCTAAGCACCTGTCACATACGTTAAAGTAAAAGTCAATACACATAGTGTAAATGTGAGCATACAAGTTTAATAGATATAATAGAGTTCGAAATCGATTACGCATAACCAGCACGTACACAGTGTGAAATGAGGCATGTTAGTTATCGACATGAACCTATTGATACCAATGATTGCGGGTTGACTGCACAAGGCAGTTCACAATACACACTCACCACTGTGAGCCATGTAACTAATTGTCCTTAACAACCCCTGAGTGAACAGGTGCTGAGTCCAAACTATAGTACTATCGTTGCTAAGGCAGGTAGACATCATTCCATGTGTAAACATAACAAACAAGCATTCATTAAGTCACGTATAACATGCGATAACGGTTAGCGTTTAAAGTATTGTGTAGTGTGTTCGATGTGATTTAGAATAAGTAACGTATGTAACACCCAAAAGTGCATAAAGCAAAAAGGGATCAAGTATACTCACAGCGATTGATGGATTGAAGGGAGCGCTAGAGAGTAAGGTTAGCCTGATCAGAACGATAGCATAACGATAAGCGACGCGTAAAACGATGCAGAGTGTAAGTGGGTCGGATTGCAGTTCGATCGGATGGTAGTCCGATTGGACAGCTGGTCGTGCGAGTGACCGTCCTCTCGAATGGTCATCCGATCGGGTGACCTTTTGAGTGGATTGTTTCTTCCTTTGGGAAGGATGTGTTTGTGTATGATGGCTTGACTTTTGAAGTTTTCGTTGTAGTATTTTGAAAACATAGAAGTAGCTCTGCCTTTCAGGTCGGTCGATCGAACGAACATTCGATCGGATGACAACCCGATTGGTTGGACACTTTAGTGAGAACAAGTTCACCGCAGTTTGCCATTCGATCGGATAGTAATCCGATCGGGTGGCAATCCGTTGATGTTGAACATGTTGAAAATTGTTTAAGTGTTGAAGTTTAAATGTCACATGGTCGAGCGGTAATCCGATCGGATGGTAGTCTAATCGGACAACAATTCGTTAAACGTTCAGACTTCAAATGTTGGTAAACAATTTAGGTGTGGGACCCAAGGTGCAAGTCGATCGGGTGACGACCCGATCGGATGACAATCCGATCGGATGGTAGTCCGATCGGACGACATTCTGTCCTGGTCGTTCTGATCGTCTTACACTTGGTTGTTTTGATTGTTTGACGATTTATCGAGATGTCCTGATAACCCATTTTAACAACAGAAACCTCGTCAATACATGGTACTCCTGATCGGACAGGAATCACCCAAACCGGATCATTAACTGTTCGAGACAGCGTTCCATGTTTAACCCGAAATTGGTAGTCTCGTGGATAGAATCCAGATCTTGAACCAACACATCAACAAAAAGGAGTAGATGGTTAGAACAAGCTCCGATTCTATCGGTTTTGAGTGCATTGAGTGTAAAAGAGTTGAAAGAAAGTTGGGAAAACCATCTTTCAATCCTTTTCACCGTGAATATGTTTAGATCTATGGAAGATCTTTTTTTGTTTATGTGGAAATCGGTTAGATATAAGTTGTTCTCGGTGGATTGAGGCCAAAACATGAAGTTCTCAAGAACACCATGATGACATCATCCTAGAACACCTCAAATCTAGTGATTTCACGGTTAAAAGTTAAGATTTAAAAGATAGAAAGGTGTAGAATCAAGTGTAGATCAAAGAAGTACAAAGATTAGGTCGAAAACTTACAAGATTCGAGAGAAATCGGAGAAAAGAAGCTTGAGTGCGGCTGGTTCGAGCAGAGAGTACCAAAAGTGGTAAGTTGTGATGGTGACAGGGGGTATTTATAGGGTTTCCCAAAGTGGAAAGGGGTGGGTCGATCGGGTGGCGGCCTGATCGACTGGTCACCTGGTCGATTAGCCAGTTGTTTCGAGTGTTCGGTGCGACGAGTTTTGTCGTTTTGATTCGCGTGTTGAGCGTTGCGATGTGGTAGAGTTTCCTATTCAAATTACTTTTAATCACAACTACTATATCTACATACAATCATCCTTAATTCACATGCGATTTGAGTTTCGATTGCGTTTCGATTAATCACCATAAATAAACATGCACATGTAACACATAAAAGGCACACACACGTATAACACTAACCCAAAATGCGAAATTCGAGTTGCGAGTGCGATTGCGAATAGCGATATGCGATAAATATCGAACAAACCTCGATTATTAATAAGTACTCCACATAATACAACTAACGTTAAGCATAAAATAGGCTAACTACGAGTCAAAGAAGTTAAAGCAGGAATTGAGCAAGGAGTGACAGGTCGCAATTAGCAATCTTGTCTCCCTTTGATCTTAATCTTGACTTTGACTTTGACTTTCGAAATTCAGGGTGTTACAACTAGTGACATCGATTGTTGACGCACAACGTACCCTATAATGCGGTGAAACCGCGTATTGGGGGCGAGTGTTTCAACAATACCAACAATACGTCGGGAACACGCGTTACAACTTAAACGTGTGTCAACACAAATGGAGTGAGCTCAAACCGAAGTTGGATCGGTTTAAAGTTTGCTTCGACTGCGGGCGACTTGACCCACGGCGATCGAGTGGAGATTGCGAAGACGAGTACAAGCACGACGAGAATGCAGATTTTAAGTGGTTCCCTACTTTAATATTTACCATACATTGTAATTTTTTTTGTAGGATTTAATAAGTAGGTTTTTTTCTAGGATTTATTAAGTAGGTTTTTTTTATATTTTATTATTGTCTTTTATGTAACTTTTTTTTTTAAATTATTATAAGTTGTATTTTTTATATAATTGTCAACCTAAAAAAAACCATATGGCACCCCACGCAAGCCTGGACACGCCGCTCTCACACCCCACTATTTTGGGTCTGGACTGGTGGAGCCCACATCTGCCATGTGTCAAGTAACGCCCCCCAACCCAAGGCCCTTCACACCCCATGGTCAAATGCAATGAGTACCGTACCCTAATTCAAAAGTTCAAGTCTAAACACAATTCATGTTTAAATTTAAGACAAAAGATCAAATACAAATAACTTTAACGTAGAAAACGTACGAACTGAAAGTTTTGCTGAAAAAACGCGGTGACATTTTTGTAATTATTAGTAATTATCAAAATTATTCTACAAGTGACATTTTTGTAATTATTAGTAATTATCAAAATCATTTGTAGAGTAATTTTAATAATTAGTCTACGAGTAAATAATTACGAAAATGACACCACATTTTTTTAGCTTTTTCATGTCTTTCATACCTTTTGTATGATAAACCATTTGCACGTAAACTTTACTCTAAATTTAAAACGGTATGAGAATATATAGTGTGTAGTCCTTAATATAAATTAGTGTGTTGCATCAATTGAAGAAAGACCATGTTTTAATGTTTTATAAGTGCATCTCTAGGTGAAAGAAAGAGAAAAGAAACCATAAAAATAATAAATAAAATTTTATTTAATTACATATAGATAGATGTGTCCATGGCTTTATAGATTAATTACATCTTTAGGGTGGGATAAAACATTAATATTGGTGGAGGGGAAGAGGTCATGGTTCTCATATTGTTCAGATACGTGTAGATTTGATCTTGGGAAAACAATATGTATATATATTTATTTTATTAGTTTTCATATATTTTTGTTTTGTTTTGTTTAATTATTAAGGTAAATAAATTGGATATTAAAACTTTTATACTATAACACATCGGCCGATATTAGTTCATCCTGCCAATTTGAAAGTTTAATGGATATAGTTGCAGTTTATTGAGTATTTAGTGTCTGTTAATGTGATATAGTTGCAGGTTAATGAGTATTTAATGTTGTTTTACTTTTTATTCTTTTATTTGTGTTAAAATTATATATTTGAAGTTGTTTGTATTCAGTAGAATAAAACGAAATCTAATGGATATAGTTACAGTTACTTTTTATTTTATTTTTGTTATGAGATTATGTATATGGAGTTATTTCATATTGTTGCATTAAGACTATGGGGTATGGGGCATGGGTTGGAGAGAAACGCCCAAGTCATCACCCTGGGTGGGCTTAGGTTTGGGCGTGGCCCCAATTGGCGTGGGATTCAGCCTGGGCGTTGGGCGGGGCTACCCACATGACATGGTGAAACCTCATTGGTCAAGAGCACTAACCACGTCACCCCAACCACGCCCCACCATACCCCTTTGAAATTGGCTTTCGGTCTTGGGTGCCCCATACTTCACGTGTCGCACCATGCCCCCAACCCACGCCCCACCATACCCCACGGTCTAAGCAGATTAAAATGAAGTTTAATGGATATAGTTGCAGTTTAATGAGTATTTAGTATCTGTTAAAAAGAGTGGAAGAAAAGGGTTGGTGGCAAGAAATTTAAAAGAGAAAGGGTAGGTGACTTTGCCACCGACCTTTCTCTTTAATATTATATAAATATGGACAACGTTTCGACTTATATATGGATATACCAGCCTTATGCATATTTTGTTAAATGGTCAGCCACCTACCTTTCTCTTTAATATTATATAAATATGGACAACGTTTCGACTTATATATGGATATACCAGCCTTATGCATATTTTGTTAAATGGTCAGGTTTATATTGAGTTTTAATAAGGATGTAACTTGTGTTTGTAAAAGTATGTTAATAGTGTCGTTTTGAATGAAATAATGTTTTGAATGACACATTCTATTTAAAATGATAAATTAATTTATAATTTTTTTTATAAAACTCTTCAGATGTATAATATCACATAGGTTATTGTAAAAATACAATTTTTGTATTTTTAGACAATTTTACATGGTTCTACATAATTTTGTATTATAATATGCTAGTAAATACGAAAAATAGTTAAATATAGTAATTCATGTTATATTTGTTTAGATCATCATATAACATTAATAGCTTCTGTAAAAATAAAAATATTTCAAAATTTTGAAGGCATTAACACGGATTTTATAATTTCAGCCTTTTTATTAATATTTAGATGCCTAAAAATCAAATTAATAGTTATATAACTCCAATGACTATGAAATTTTGGTTTACAAGCCTTTTATATAGAAAGCAAAGCACTGTAAAATGCGAGAATGTGGCACGGGCACGGGCACGGGCACGGGCACGGGCACGGGCACGGGATCGGGACGAGGGCGATGGGCGCAATGTGGCGCTTTGATGGCGCACTTTGCACTTCGCACGCTCGCATCGCCGCGAGCCGCTTGGAGCCGCCTTTACTATTTTTTAGATACGTCTTGGTTCGTGTGGCTTGAACAAGTGGTCTGGTGACTGTTTAGATTCCTACTGGTTAAGGTGAATTAAGTTCTCATTGAATATGAGACTTATTTTTTATTGAATTCAGTATTCAATATGACCATCATTGTCATTGAATTCGTTATTAAATTTTGTATTCAATATAACATTTCAGTTAGAATTCTAAACAGGAATATATACAAGTTGTGTGCTTTGTCTAAGACACACTGAAAATTACACATTCGTATGGTTCATAGCACACACAGAGAATTTCCTAACTTCGAATCCCTGAGAACTCTTGTTTCAGGTATTTTTTCAGGTGCTAGGCTAATCCCGGCAGTACAATCTGCTTATGCTGTTGTACCCTGGGAAACAGACGGGTTCACCTGGGTGGCCCGAAATCTGTTTTAAGGGAAGCTTGATCTTCACGTGCCTCAGTCACCATTGGTTTTTCGTTTTATTCCTTATTTTTCCTTGTAATATGTTCTTAGTTTAATTTAAATTTCTTGTATTGTAATTTCTTTCAGTTCACTTCTGTTCTTCTTTATGTATTGTAATCAGAATGTTTATTAATAAAATTTGTTATTTTATTTATTTTGTGAACGGTCTCCTACAAGCTTAAAACAGATTTTTAAACCCGTTCACTGTTTTGGTTTAAAAAAAAAATTTATAAACAGTTTGTTTTTGTTTATTATCAAACTTTTGTAGTTGGTATTGGTTTTCTGTAAACCAATTTGTTTCTGCCTTAAACTGACTGAATTTCTGTTCTTGTTTCAGAAATGGCTACTGTTGCAGCAACCACATCAACCACCGTTGGATCCACATCCACTACCATGGGACCATTCGTTGGTACCCAAGCGGCTCAAGCAGTTGCTAACCATGCTGAAAAACCAGAGAAGTTTACTGGTTTGAACTTTAAGAGATGGCAACAAAAGATGTTGTTCTATCTGACCACTCTAAACCTTGCGAGGTTTTTGACAGAGTCTCCTCCGGTTCTCGCATAAGGGACATCTGATGTCCAATCTGTGAGTGCTATTGATGCTTGGAAACACTCTGAGTACCTATGCCGCAACTATGTGTTGAATGGCCTATCAGACGCATTGTATAACGTGTATCTCAAGGTTCCAACTGCCAAAGAGTTATGGGAGTCATTGGAACGGAAATACAAGACTGAGGATGCGGGTACTAAAAAGTATGTTGTGGCTAGGTTTTTGGACTATAAAATGATTGATTCAAAAACCGTCATGAGTCAAGTCCAAGAACTGCAGATTATTCTTAGTGATATTCTGTCAGAAGGGATGAATCTGAGTGAAACATTCCAAGTGGCAGCAATTGTTGAAAAATTGCCTCCTAGTTGGGTGGACTTCAAGAATTACCTTAAGCATAAGCGAAAGGAAATGACTATCGAAGACCTTGTGGTTCGTCTTCGTATTGAAGAAGACAACAGAATAGCACACAAAGGAGGTCAAGTTGAAGCTTCTGCAAAAGCGAACCTTGTGGAACATGGTCAATCCTCAAGGGGTCACAAGGGTAACAAAGGCCACAAGTTCAATGGAAAAGGAAAGAACAAAGGTGTTGACCTTGGGCCAAAGAAAGGTGGTGTGAAGAAGAAGGCTGGTCCCTTTAAAGGGAAGTGTTACAACTGTGGACAAACTGGTCACCGTGCTGACCAATGTAAAGAGCCTAAACGTGACACGGCTCTTATGGTTGATGATGATGGTATGCCATTAGTGGCCATGATTTCAGACCTCACTGCCATGGCGGAGGAGGTAAATTTGGTGGGTAACGAGCCAAAAGGGTGGTGGGTTGATACTGGGGCAACCCGCCATGTGTGCCCAGATAGGACCCTCTTTAATACATTTAAAGAGGTGGTGGGAGAAAAGTTGTACATGGGTAATGCTGCTACAGCTGATATCAAGGGAGAAGGTGATGTGATCTTGAAGTGGACTTCTGGTAAAGAGCTCACTTTGAAGAATGTGCTTTATGTTCCAGACTTGCGCAAGAGTCTTGTGTCGGGTTGGATGCTTAACAAGCATGGTTTTCGTTTGGTTTTTGAAAGTGATAATTTTGTTTTAACTAAGCGTGGTATGTTTGTTGGAAAGGGCTATGCCCATAATGGCATGTTTAAACTTAATGTAATGGCTGTTAAGAAAAACATGAATAAAAGTGCTAGTACTTCTGCTTACTTGGTTGAGTCTCCTAATGTTTGGCATGGACGTCTTGGTCATGTAAATTTTAATTCGATGCGTCGTTTAATTAAATTAGATTACATACCAACTTTTTCCATTGACTCTAAAACAAAATGTAAAACTTGTGTTGAAGCCAAACAAACAAGATCATCCTTCAAATCAGTTGAAAGAATAACTGAACCCCTTGATCTCATTCACACTGATGTGTGTGACTTAAAATCAATTCCTACCAGAGGTGGTAATAAGTATTTTATTACCTTTATTGATGACAATACAAGATATTGTTATGTTTACTTACTTAAGAGTAAGGATGAAGCAATTGACAAGTTTATCTTGTATAAAGCTGAAGTTGAGAATCAACTCAACAAGAAAATAAAACGTATGAGAAGTGATAGAGGAGGTGAATATGTTTCACCATTTGGGGAATTATGTGCAAAAAGTGGCATAATACACGAGTGTACCCCTCCTTATACACCCCAATCAAATGGCATCGCAGAGCGAAAGAATCGTACACTAAAAGAAATGATGAATGCCATGTTGATAAGTTCTGGGATGAGCCAGGACATGTGGGGGAGGCCATTTTGTCGGCTAATTTTTTGTTAAATAAAATACCTTTCAAGAATACGGACATCACACCTCATGAGTTGTGGTGGGGACAGAAATCATCCTATAAATACTTGAAAGTGTGGGGGTGCCTGGCTAAGGTGATTGTTACACCCCCTAAGGCACTTAGAATAGGGCCAAAAACTGTTGATTGTATTTTCATTGGATATGCCAAAAACGGTAGCTCACATCGTTTTCTTGTACATGAATCCAAGAATCCTGATGTGCACAAGGACTCTATCATAGAGACAAGGCCAGGAAATGTGACATACTTTGAAGAAGAGTTTCCAATGTTAGTACAAACTCATGCGAGTTCTTCAACAACCAATCATGCAAGTTCATCAACAATGGTTGATGAGACTGTTCGAGAGGAAACTCAAGAACAATTAGAGGTTGAAGAGGGTGAGCCAAGAAGAAGTAAAAGGCAAAGGACTGAGAAATCCTTTGGGCCTGACTTTCTTACATTCATGGTTGAGAGTGAGCCTCAAACCTATCGAGAAGCAGTTACATCTTCAGATGGACCTCAATGGAAAGAAGCCATCAAGAGTGAAATTGATTCTATCTTGCAGAATCATACTTGGGAGCTAGTAGATCTTCCACCAGGGTGCAAGCCACTTGGATATCGATGGATATTCAAGAAAAAGATGAAAGCTGATGGCTCTGTCGACAAGTACAAGGCAAGGCTTGTGATCAAAGGGTTTAGACAAAAGGAAGGTCTTGACTATTTTGACACATACTCGCCTGTGACCAGAATAACCTCAATTAGATTTGTGCTTGCAATTGCAGCTTTGAGAAATTTGGAAATACATCAAATGGATGTAAAAACTGCATTTCTCAATGGGGAATTAGAGGAAGAGATTTACATGGAGCAACCAGAGGGTTTTTCTGCTCCTGGCCAAGAGGGCAAAGTGTGTAAACTCGTCAAGTCATTATATGGCTTGAAGCAAGCTCCAAAACAATGGCATCAAAAATTTGACCAAGTTATGCTTAACAGTGGTTTCAAAATAAATGAATGCGACAAATGTGTCTATGTGAAAGACACTTCTAAGGGTTATGTGATTTTATGCCTTTATGTAGATGATATGCTTATCATTGGGAGTGATGATAAGATGATCAGATCTACTAAAGACATGTTGAAAGCGAGATTTGACATGAAAGATATGGGTCTAGCTGATGTGATTCTTGGAGTAAAGATCATTAGAACCCAAACTGGTTTGGTGCTAAGTCAATCTCATTATGTGGATAAGATTCTTGAGAAGTTCAATCCTGGGGACACGAGTGTAGCTCAAACTCCAATTGATACCTCTCAACATTTGTCAAAAAATAGAGGCGAGAGTGTTGCTCAATTGGAATACTCAAGGATTATTGGCAGTCTTATGTATCTCATGTCATGTACTCGACCAGACTTAGCATATGTTGTGAGTAGGCTAAGTAGATATACTAGTAATCCTAGTTCAGATCACTGGAAGGGTATGACAAGATTGTTAAGGTATTTGAGATACACGAGAAATTATGGACTGCATTATGGCCAAAATCCAGCTGTTGTGGAAGGATTCAGTGATGCCAACTGGATATCTGATACGAAAGATTCTAGATCTACAAGTGGTTATGTGTTTACCCTTGGAGCAGCGGCTATATCTTGGAAGTCGTCCAAACAAACTCTTATAGCTAGATCCACGATGGAATCTGAGTTTATCGCGTTAGATAAAGCTGGAGAAGAGGCAGAATGGTTGCGTCAATTCTTGGAATATGTTCCAAGATGGCCTAAGCCTTTGACTGCTATTTGCATACATTGCGATTGCCAATCAGCTATTGGTAGAGCTCAAAGTGCAATGTATAATGGCAGATCAAGGCACATGCGACGTCGGCATAACACGATACGACAACTACTCTCAACTGGAGTTATCACGATTGACTATGTGAGGTCAAAGGATAACATTGCGGATCCGCTTACAAAAGGCTTAAGCAGAGAGGTAGTACATAAGTCGTCGATGGGAATGGGTTTAAAGCCCTTGGAGTAAGTTTGTACAACAGAAAACCTATCCTAGAAGATTGGAGATCCCATGATCTAGGTTCAATAGGACCACCTAACTGTACGAACTGAGGTCACTGTGGGGGAGTACCTCAACATACAAAAGGAGTTACAAACTTCCTCGTCCATTCCTACTTAAATTCAGTGATATCAAGAAAGGTTAAGCATATGGCTTTTAATGATTTGTAAATCACCCATGTTAGAGAGAAGTGGGGTCGCTTCGAATGGAATTGAGGGCACAATTCCTAGAGCTCTCGCAGAACCAGGATGATGTTCCATGACCATAACGGACACAACTATGAGGGGTTAGCCAGACCAGGAAGAGTAATGTGTGATGTGTAATAACGTCTACGTAAAAAGGGGTTGGTTCAAGGACATCGCGTCTACTAACCGCTAGGAGACTAAGTATATGTCACAAAGGAGGGTTCAAAGGGAAACCTACCTATCCTGCATTACTTAACCGCTGAAATTTTATCATGACACTTGAGTGTATGGGACGATCTCCATTCATGTGGGGGATTGTTGGGAATTTTATAAATAATATTATATTATGAGATAATATAATGATTATTTAATAATTAAGCCAAGATGAATGAGAGATCTTGTGCATTAAGTTTGTGTGTTGGAACCATAAACATGTGGGAAATTGAGCTTGTCCCACATAGGTGGAGAGATAAATCTTTTGTGGATTTATAATTAGAATTCTCTACACGAATGTATTCTTGTATGACAACTCACACCCAGTGGTAGCCAGGAGGGTGCGAAGCACCCGACCCGCGCCCGCGCCCGCGCCACTAGCACGGGACCGGGACGAGGGCGATGGGCGCAATGTGGCGCTTTGATGGCGCACTTTGCACTTCGCACGCTCGCATCACCGCGAGCCGCTTGGAGCCGCCTTTACTATTTTTTAGATACGTCTTGGTTCGTGTGGCTTGAGCAAGTGGTCTGGTGACTGTTTAGATTCCTACTGGTTAAGGTGAATTAAGTTCTCATTGAATATGAGACTTATTTTTTATTGAATTCAGTATTCAATATGACCATCATTGTCATTGAATTCGTTATTGAATTTTGTATTCAATATAACATTTCAATTAGAATTCTAAACAGGATTATATACAAGTTGTGTGCTTTGTCTAAGACACACTGAAAATTACACATTCGTATGGTTCATAGCACACACATAGAATTTCCTAACTTCGAATCCCTGAGAACTCTTGTTTCAGGTATTTTTTCAGGTGCTAGGCTAATCCTGGCAGTACAATCTACTTAGGCTGTTGTACCCTGGGAAACAGACGGGTTCACCTGGGTGGCCCGAAATCTGTTTTAAGGGAAGCGTGATCTTCACGTGCCTCAGTCACCATTGGTTTTTCGTTTTATTCCTTATTTTTCCTTGTAATCTGTTCTTAGTTTAATTTACATTTCTTGTATTGTAATTTCTTTCAGTTCACTTCTGTTCTTCTTTATGTATTGTAATCAGAATGTTTATTAATAAAATTTGTTATTTTATTTATTTTGTGAACGGTCTCCTACAATAACCGCCTATTTTTGTTAATTATCCAAATAAATCCACAAATTCTACATTTCATCCAATAACATTATTTTGAACTGATTTAAAGTCAAATGATGCAAACTACCAGTTTCTACATTATATCGAACTAATATTTAGCATCCGCACTTTGCGTCGAGATCGTTAAATCGAACAAAAAATAAACATAAAAACGTTGAACCACTCACGAACGTTACTACGTGTTAACTCACAAAAATTAGACAAAAACCTAAAACAAAGAAAATAATAATTAAGTCGGCTTAGGACCCACAAGCTATGATGAGGCTGTTAAACCACCAAAAAATAGACATAAAAATTGAACCACACACGTGCGTCGCAACGTTTTTACTCACAAGGTTTAGACCAAAACGTAAAACAACAATTTTATAAAATATGAAACTATAGAGGAGAGAGTCAAAAGTAGAAAAGTGTTAGGCCTAAAAATGAAAAGTGAAATTAAAGCAGTTGAAAATTAAATGATGAAAATTGAATAGCAAAAAGCTCGCATAAAGTATCTTTGCTAAATTAAGGATGAATAATAAAGTATTTTTGCTAAATTAAGGATGGATAATTTTCCAAAATTAAAGAGGTGACAATATATTTCCTCGTGTATGTTTTCCTACACTAATCCTCTCGTGATTAATGGGCAACGAAACTCGAGTATACTAATGTGTTTGTTTTTGCGTCAAGAACATTTCTCCGAACTCAGATCATCTATGCAACACTGTAAGATATTCATGCAATGCAAATTCTCCTGCATTCACGCATAAAAAAACAGTTACAAACTATTCGATACGAAAATGATACTTCCCAAAATCTGATCAGAATTTCTTCTGACGGAAACGATCGTTTTTTTTGTCGGAAGCTACAGTCCAAAAGTCGTAACAATCTAATGGTCAAATCTCTAGGAATCGATGATTCTTTGAGACTATGATTTCCAGATCCAAAGATCCTATCAGTGGACTTAGAAAGTATCAAAGACATACCTAGTGAAGAAACACCAAGTTAATCCGAAGATTAGCTTGTGGTTTGTGTCTCGTCCAAATAAGGTTAATCTTCTTCTGAACTCGATGAACAACTACTTCAATCCTGCAAAACAATCAACACACCGTGAAGTTATAAGGAGGAGAATAGGGGGGTTTTCCTTGTAACTACCATCCGGTATGAAAATAAGAACTTGCTTCGAAGATAAAAGTATGTGTATTAAGTGAGAGATCATGAAAACGATCCTTCAACCTGGATATGAAGTTCTCTATTTATAGCCGATGTGATTTGTGAAGGAAATGGGATGATGGGCATTGGTCCTGAAGTCGATAACAAGGAATATCCATTCTGCCTCCTCTGTCACGGCTGTTAGTGATTCCAGGCGAGAAAGTAGTTGGCGCATGTTGAATGGATCCACGTGTCCTGACAATTGTCCTTGTTGTCTGGTATGTCATCAGCAGTTAAGTGGAGATTATGGAGTAGTGGTCGACGCAAGCTGATTGGTGCCACATATGTGTCCTAGTGTACTTCTTTTCCCCTGCTGATACATGGTTGAAAACCGGTGATCGTTTATGCTTAAGTTTATGTTTTTATGTAGCTTTTAATCTTGAATAGCCTACTTTTAATGGGATTTGTTTTTTACAGGTCTAAAATAGTTTAAGGAGCTAATCGGGAGCTAAACGGAGCACCGAGACGCGAATCGGGTCAACCAGGGATGTGAAATGAACAAAATCGAGTTAATCACTAAGATTGGATGTGTTTTGGGGAATGTTAATGGATTTAAAATGAATATATTGTAAGATGGCATTATAGAGGGCTGAATTACGAGTACGTGGCCGAAAACGGTGATTAAAACGGAGTTATAACGAAGAAGTTATGAAGAAAACAATTTTGGACGAAACCGAGAAAACCAGGCAATGTCGGGGACGCCCCAAAAGGCCGTCGGCGACGCCATCCAGAACCTTCCATCGCTGAAAACCTCCGTAGGCAGTGGGTTAAGTCTTCGGACGAATTGGGAACAACCAGAGGCCGTCGGGGACGTCCTAAATGGCCGTCGACGACGCCACCTGCATTCTTACTTCGCGAAAAACTTGATTTTTGAGTTAGGGGATGGGTTATATCACTTGTTTTGACTCTTTCTTGGGGGGTTACGCATTTTGTGAGTTTAAAACACCATCTTGGAGCCAAGAACTCATTCACCTTCATCCACAATCATCACCAATCATCCGAATCATCCCCATTCCATCATACACACGAATCCATCATCCGATTCAACCGAATCGATACCCTAGTTTATGACCATTACCATCATCCTTCAATCCTCTCACCACCATCACTCACCACAACCCTAATCACCATCATTCACTATCTCCAAGCATCAAGATCATCAAGAACAAGTTTCCAACATCCGGTGATCACGTCTTTTCGATCATGCGCAGCTAATTCCTTGGAGGTTTCACCCTGGTGTAGACTTTTGTAAGGTTTAGGGTTTATTATTTGTTTGATACTTGGTTTGTGACTAATTGAATTGCATTTGAATCATTGGATAATTGTCATACGTTTGTATTGTATTTGCGAATTGTCGAATGAACGATTAAATTTGACTTTGTGAAATGAATATGCGTATTTATGCCTTGTCTTTTGCTAGGATTTACTTGTCCAAAGTAACGAAGTGCATCGTGGTCCGTTGTCTATAACGCCGATAGCGATTGGCACCTAAGCTTTGTGATTGTTAAACCGTTAATGAACTAATTCGATTAAACCAAGTTAAAATGTGTGATAATCCTAGGTCTTGCATTTGTTGAACCGGGTGTGAACCTTGTTTTCTCTATCTTGTTTAAACCTTTAATTACATTCTTGCAATTGTTAATCTTTAGTTAGTAATCAATCCAATCACCTAAGTGTTTTTATTCAACATCTCTTTAATAAACAAAAACCATAAAAACAAGTTAGCAAGCTTCATAAAAGTGACAACTTCTACAATTCATTCAAAGTCCTTTCGCAAACCACATACTCTTCGTGGTTCGACCCCTTGCTACCACTAACTATCGTTAAGGGTAATTTGGGCATATCAATCTTATCTTTGGCTGGAGTGCGACACTCCGATCAAATTTTGGCGCCGTTGCCGGGGAGTTAGTGCGCTTTGTGTTTGGATACTTGTTTACATTTTTGTGATTAACTGTTTAAAGTGCTTAGTTCTTTTCGTTCTTTTTCTTTTTCCTTGTTACGCGAGGTGTGTTACTTGTGCAGATTACAGGTAGTGCATGCCTACACGGAATTCCTGGAGGACTTCACCAT
Organism: Helianthus annuus; assembly: GCF_002127325.2. Classification (NCBI taxonomy): domain Eukaryota; kingdom Viridiplantae; phylum Streptophyta; class Magnoliopsida; order Asterales; family Asteraceae; genus Helianthus; species Helianthus annuus. The sequence continues at coordinate 62,297,673 of NC_035440.2, read as the reverse complement.
TAGTCTACGAACCGAAAATCGAGCGAGTAGCAAGAAGGAACCTAGCAAGCCGGTTAGAGGCAACAATTGTCTCTAATCAAGTCACCCAAAACTCACAATCCACACCATCCATTGAACCCAATTCAATAGAACACCAAAATTCCAATCACCCAAACACTCAACATCAATTCCAATACCGAGGAACCTTTCGCCCAAATCAAAATGTCCAACAAAATATTCCACAAGATCAACCGAGTGGTGGTAACAACTCAAGACCACCCACACCACCTTTTCAAAACCGAGGCCCAAATAATAAACAAAGAACACCTCCGCAACAAAACCTTCACTGACACAACTCCTTACCCACTAACCTTGATGACCGAAATGTTAAGTCCGATCGTAGAGGCAACCGAGACCGCGACAATCCCGTGAATGACGATCCTTTCTTTAACTTAGATGATTTGAGAAATGCTATCCCCGATGATGAGCCGTTTAGTGTTCCTGGTTACTAATCACTGGAACATGTGAGTATTTACTCGGAATACTCGGATGATGGGGGTAACTATGATGATAGGGTCGATGATGACGGTTGGGGGTATGTGAACCAGGGGAATGTCTACAACGCGAGAGGGTTCGATGACGATGAATTTGGCTATCAAAATGCCAATTTTGTGGGGAACGATAACTATGGGTATGGGAATGTGAGGAACGACGGTTACAGAAACAACCGAAACCCACGAAACAACAATCAAAGGAACCGGAATGATGGGTTCTATAACAACAATAATAATGTGAACCATAACCGGATTCCTCGTTTTGTGGGAGGAGGTAATTAAGGTGGAAACCGAGGAGGTAACAGAGGAGGTGATCGAAGGGATAATCGAAGACCGGTTGATCAAGAAGTTAACGGCCCACGTCATCATCAACAACCTCCAAGGGGCGTTAATGAATGTTTTAGACCGGTGGTCACCAATAATGACTCACCAATCGTACGCGAGAGAAGAATGTTTGATTGCAAGCCCCACTACATCAATATCCTTCCCCACTTCAATGGGAGGTCTAATGATGAACCATACACTCATTTGGCGGAATTTTCGGCCATATGTAGCACTATTGGTAGGCATGATTTCACATTGGAAGAGGTCAAGCTTCGTTTATTTCAGTTTCTCTAAAAGATAAGGCGAAACAATGGTTCCTTACACTTCCGGAAAATAGTATTCGTACATGGGGCGAGATGCAACAAGTCTTCCTTGACGAGTATTACTCGATGGCAAAGACCGATGATGCTAGAGATGAAATAAGGTCTTTTCGTCAACTTTCGAGGGAACCGTTGCATGAAGCATTCACAAGGTACAAGGAATTGATTCAGAAGTGCCCACATCATCAAATAGAAAAGTGGGAGTTGGTTAAATGCTATGTGAGTGGGTTGGATGACGAGACATGGAACCACCCTGAGTCAACGAGCAACGCAACATTGTTGAGTAATCATAAAGACGATGATTGGGAGTTCCTCGAGAGGATGAGCAAGAAGTCAAAGGCGAAAGAATCGGCCGACCGAGCCAAAAAGCACTCTACCTCAAGGTCTTGGCCCTATCGTGATGTGAGTTCTAAGGATCGGATTGAAACATTGGAGCGGGAGTTGGCCCGCATGAAGAAAAAGGAAGTGGGTGTGGTGCAATACGCCGTATGTGAAGAATGCAGAGATATTGGTCACTGGACCGAGAATTTTCAAGCCACCGTGGATGTGAACCAAGTGAATGGAGACCCACGTGAAAGTGAAAAACAGATTTGCTTGAGGGCAAGCAAACGACAAGTGTGGGGATGTGATACGTGGTTAAAAACCGGTGATCGTTTATGCTTAAGTTGATGTTTTTACGTAGCTTTTAATCTTGAATAGCCTACTTTTAATGGGATTTGTGTTTTACAGGTCTAAAAGAGTTTAAGGAGCTAATCGGGAGCTAAACGGAGCACCGGGACGCGAATCGGGTCAACTAAGGATGTGAAATGAACAAAATCGGGTTAATCACTAAGATTGGATGAATATATTGTAAGATGGAATGATAGAGGGCTGAATTACGAGTACGTGGGCGAAAACAGTGAGTAAAACGGAGCTATAACGAAGAAGTTATGAAGAAAACAGTTTTGGACGAAACCGAGAAAACCAGGCAGCGTCGGGGACGCCCCAAAAGGCCGTCGGCGACACCATCCAGAACCTTCCGTCACTGAAAAACCTCTGTAGGCAGTGGGTTAAGTCGTCGGACGAATTGGGAACAACCAGAGGCCGTCGGGGACGTCCTAAATGGCCGTCTGCGACGCCACCTGCATTCTTACTTCGCGAAAAACTTGATTTTTGAGTTAGGGGACGGGTTATATCACTTGTTTTGACTCTTTCTTGGGGGGTTACGCTTTTTGTGAGTTTAAAACACCATCTTAGAGCCAAGAACTCATTCACCTTCATCCACAATCATCACCAATCATCCGAATCATCCGCATTCCATCATACACACGAATCCATCATCCGATTCAACCGAATCGAAACCCTAGTTTATCACCATTAACATCATCCTTCAATCTTCTCACTGCCATCACTCACCACAACCTAATCACCATCATTCACTATCTCCAAGCATCAATATGATCAAGAACAAGTTTCCAACATCCGGTGATCACGTCTTTTCGATCATGCGTGGCTAATTCCTTGGAGGTTTCACCCCGGTGTAGACTTTTGTAAGGTTTAGGGTTTATTATTTGTTTGATACTTGGTTTGTGACTAACTGAATTGCATTTGAATAATTGGATAATTGTCATACGTTTGTATTGTATTTGCGAATTGTCGAATGAACGATTAAATTTGACTTTGTGAAATGAATATGCGTATTTATGCCTTGTCTTTTGCTAGGATTTACTTGTCCAAAGTAATGAAGTGCATCGTGGTCCGTTGTCTATAGCGTCGATAGCGATTGGCACCTAAGCTTTGTGATTGTTAAACCGTTAATGAACTAATTCGATTAAACCAAGTTAAAATGTGTGATGATCCTAGGTCTTGCATTTATTGAACCAGGTGTGAACCTTGTTTTCTCTATCTTGTTTAAACCTTTAATTACATTCTTGCAATTGTTAATATTTAGTTAGTAATCAATCCAATCACCTTAGTATTTTTATTCAACATCTATTTAATAAACAAAAACCATAAAAACAAGTTAGCAAGCTTCATAAAACTGACTACTTCTACAATTCATTCAAAGTCCTTTCACAAACCACATACTCTTCGTGGTTCGACCCCTTTCTACCACTAACTATCGTTAAGGGTAATTAGGAATTATAAATATTATCTTTGACCGGAGCACGATACTCCGATCACCTACACGATTGGTCATCGTGCAGGATGATCCGATATAGCCTGTTGAGCGCCTATTGGCCCACTGCTTTGCCACTAGTACTTCTGTAGTTGTCTAATGTTACCCTGCGCTTCTTGCCCCCGAGCGACTTAGATACATTTCGTGCAGTCGGCTCAAGGTCAAGGAAGCTAAGTCTTTTGTCAAAGGAACTAAGTGTCAAAATTGATTTTATCCTGGTCTTGACCTCGCGCGTGACTTGGGACATATCCTTGTAGTCGGCGCAAGGTCGGGGAAGTAATAATTTTAGCTTACTTTGGGTATGGATGCGCGCGCGGCCTAAGGTTAATTCGTATGGCCGGCGCAGGATTTGGGTCCATACCCCTTCAAGTCCCCCAGTCCAGTGCTACTTCCATGTGGGAAGCAAGTGGTTGGAGCTCTTGACTTAGAAATAAAAATTAAGTGTCTGTGCTTTAATATGGCATTCAGGAAATTAGCATATGTGCTAGAAAGCTGGCGCGTGTGTATGTTGTCCTGCAGCTTACATGACGCAGCTGTCTAGCTTGCTACTGAAGTTATCCCTCTTTTTGCGCGGCAAAACTTCGAAATTTGAAATCTTCTGACAGGTTGATGGCGAAAGCGACGACTAAAGTGAGTGCTGACAAAGTGACGAGCAAGGTGTCACTCTGTCAGGCGTGCCGTTTCGTCTTGTGTCAGGAGAGTTAGACTCACGCGCGCGTGATAACCATCACTCTGGTTTCCTCGTCTGACATGTCAAGTTATGATTGGACACGCATTGCAAGTTTTTGGGCACAGTTACCCATCGCATTAAATGTGATGGGTTTAAATAGCTGACGAGGCAAGACATAAATTACGTTTCCTTCGAATTCTCTCTCATTTCTCCTTGGTATCTTCAAGTCATTAAGAAATCTTTGAAGGTCTTCAAATATTCATCAAGGATTTCTGGGTTTCTTCGAGATTTCTTCACCTTGTTTCCAGATATTCTTCTAGATCGTTGTCTGTATCCTAGATTTATGCTCTCATCATGTCTGAGAGTGCAAAAGAGTTGTGGTTGTTGAAGAAACCGGTGGTGGAAAGCCACCCTTGAAGTGGGAAGAGGGGCTTTTTGAGTAGGTGGTCCGAGGCTACTAGTTTTCCGACAAGTGGAACGCTCGGTATCCGGCCAAGGGCCAGACCGCTGCCGAGGGCCTTGCTGCTATATTACTCCTTTAGACGATTTCTTCGGGGATGGTAACTTTCGGCTGCCTACTACCCATTTCTTTGGGTCTATCCTTTCCCATTATGGTTTTCATATCTCCCAACTAAGCCCATTGGGTATGGTTAGGATCGGGCACTTTGAGTTCTGTTGTCCCTCGCAGGGAGTTGAACCGACCGTTGATAGATTTAGGGCTTATTACCAGTTGTAGTGCAACTTGGGATTCTATTCTTTCCCCGCGCGTGACGCGAAGAAGCTGCTACTCAACCCTCTGAAAAGTTACCATGACAGGAAGGGCAAGTTTTTTTTATATACGCGAGGAGGTAATCCCCATTGCCATGGAATTCCGTGAGCCTGTTCATGTTCCGAAGGAAGACATGAAGGTGCCCAAGGGTGTGGCTTGGAGATTAAGTGGTTCATGAGCTCGTAATTTACTTTGTTGTTTTTGCGTGAACTAAGAGTTGAACATGCATTTGTAACTTGAATAAAACATAGGAAACAACAAGGAAAAAATAATGTAGACAACACTTGTCAGGTGCGCAACCATCGCTTACAAAGGTTGTGTATTACATGTAAAATTTTCTCGGTTGTTGTGCATCCTAGGCGCGTGGAACAATGTGACCATCTAAAGTACGTAATTGATACGTGCCTTTGTCGGCATTAGAGGCCTCATTGTCATGGGAAAACATGTCTTCGACGCCCCGCCTCACCATCAGTTGCGTTGAAAGCCATCATGCGTGGGGAAGGGAGTCCGATCTTAGCCGGGACAATCGCCCCTGAGCCATAGATTTGGCTAAGAGTGGTCTCGTCGTCATTTATTTTTGGCATGATATGATGAGCCCAAAGTGTGCTCGTGAGCTCATCGACCAACCCTTAATCCGGTCCTCTGAATTTTCTTTGTTTCTTTGCGCATGTTCTTCAGCAGGTGTATATTTTAGGGCTGATGCGTGTCGGTGTGTATATAATTTAGGTGTATATTTTAAGCCCTTTTTACACTTTTTACCCAAGTTTTAAATTTATAAACACGATATTTACTAACACTAAACACACATATGGGCAAGTGCACCCATCGTGGACGTAGTATAGTGTTGGTAAGATACCGAGGTCGTCCAAGGACACAAGAGCTTTTAGTACCGGTTTATCCTCAACGTCTAATCAAATCAAAAAGTTAGAAAAAGGTTTTTAAACTAGAAAAAAACTAACTAAAATGCCGAAAAGTAAAATAAAAGTAAAACAGATAGACAAGATGAATCACTTGGATCCGACTCGTGTGTAGTGTAACCTTTGATTATTTTCGCATTTGTTTAAGAGATTATCTTAGTTATTGTTGTAGGCCCCTCTTTTGAAGGCGACGTTACCCTCAACCCAGTAGTTTGAGTCAGCAAGGATACAATCCTAAAGGGTCGGATTATTGAAAGATAATTAATTAAGTTATTAATGCATAATGTGGTAGGCCCCTCTTTTGAAGGCGACGTTACCCTCGGCTAAGTAGTCTGAGTCAGCAGGGATACAGTCCTAAGTAGCCGGGTTAAAGTTTTAATAGTAGTTTAACTTATGACGGGATCAAAGAGTTTGGACCCCCATCATCCAATACCGTTGGGTATTGAAGGAGGTCCTACTAAATTTGACCCAGGTCCTTTGCAGGATCTATACACTGAACAATGGCAAGACTCTTACCAAACCGTTCCCTTAACCCTCGTCCAGGTAGCCAACATACCTCCATATAGACCGTAGAGATATGAATGGTGAAAATCTTTTATTTTATATAGACAGTAAAATAATGCCAAGACACCACGGACAAATGATAAGGAAGAATCACCTTCAACATAAGAAACTAGTAATTAAAGTTATTACTACAAAACCAATGAAAAAGGGAAAAAGATTAAAAATAAAAAGTATTACACTAAACACTTGTCTTCACCAAGTGATGTAAGAGACTTAGGCAAACATGGCCTTTGATTGTCAAGAACTCTTACGATTAATCTTGGATCCCGAGACGACTCACACACTCTATGATGGACAATGGATGATGGTGGTGGATGATGGTGTTGTGATGGTGGTGGGTGGTGGGTGAAGTGTGGGAGAGGTGGTGTGCCAAGGGATGAGTTGCAAGAGTTCCAAGCACTCCTATTTATAGGCTGAACAGAAGCTCGGACACGGCCCCGTGTCCATCCTCCTCTCTTTCTTCATTAAATGCAGTTTGTCTGCATTAGTTAACCACGCCCCCGTGTCCGCTGAGCACGACCCCGTGTGCAGAAGCATCTTTGTACTATCAAGATTTGCCTGGATTTCGCGAATCTTATAGTTGATCACGGCCCCGTATCCGCTGAGCACGGCCCCGTGGTAGGCGATGGAAGCTTTTACCACTTTGTCTTTTCTACTGACACTTGGGCACGCCCCCGTGCTCACTAAGCACGGGGCGTGTTCAGTCTTCTGTCTTCTTGTTTTGATTGGGAAGATGCTGTCGGGAGGTCGGGCATGCCATGTTTGTTCCTTTTCTTGTATTTATGTTAGATTTTGCTGCATTTTTGCTTCTATTGTTTATTTGAGCTCATTTAATCCTGAAAATACAAAAGGAAGACAAAAGCATACTTTTTGCAACATTAGTACTAAAAAAGGGTTAGTTTTATGCCACAATTGATGTAATTTATATGTTGCATTTTGTGCACATCAAATACCCCCACACTTGAATCTTTGCTTGTCCTCAAGCAAAACTCTTTATATTGTGGCTTTTTCACTCCCAAATGGAATGGGTAGAAGTGAAGGTTTTTTTTTGGCTTGTCATAGAGTGTCGGGATTTCCAAGATTCTTTATTAAGTTTTATTTTTATTTATTTACAATCCTATTCGTTATGATTTATTAAAACGTTTCATAAGATAAATTACTTATTAGGGCATAACATGCCTTTTTAAAATTCCATTTATATACCAGTTCACATACCTCACAGGGGATCACTCAACACTCGGCCGAAGGTGTATTTTTAGCGAATCACTCGAGAGCAGCATGGAACTTACTCCTACCATAAGCTTGCCAAGCAATCAATCCTCCTCCTTTTTAACTGTATACCTTTGTAAATATCAAGAGGACTTTTTGGGTGAAGGGTTAGGCTTGGGCTAAAGGTGAGTGGTTGGGTTAGTGGTTAGTGAAAGGGCGAAAAACGTAAAAAAACGTCGGTTTTTGAAAGACTTTTTGTTTTTCACACTTTTATTTTATTTTGATGAACCATTTTTTTTCAAACAAAGTTATTTTTGATGAACTTGTTTGTTTATTTGGTTGCATCATCATATTTTTTTCAAGTCATAAGAAAAACCGAGCTTTGTTACTAAAAGAAAAGGTTAAAATAAAAAAAAAGGTTTAGGTGGGTAAAAAGGGTGTTTGAAGTGGGTTAAGAAATGAAAAGGTTTAGGCTCAAATGGGTTAACTAGGGGGATTTTGGGTAGGTGGTAAAAAAAATTGAAAAACAATGGTGTAGAAAGAAAAAGGGGTTAGTCCTAATGCCTCCATCATTTACTTACTCGGGTTTAAGTTGGTAAGGACCGGGAATGCATTGTCGTGGCAAGTTCTAGAGTCGTAAAAATCAAGCGGCTATTCACACAAGAACCGAAAAATGAGCATTTAGTGTAAAGATATATATTTGTATGCTCAATAAAGGCTCAAACTCACTTTTGTGAGAATGAGTTTTTATGTGATCAAGTATATATAATCAAGTTTTAATTAAGCTTGTCATGCCGTTTCATAATTTTCTTATGTTGGTTCTTTTTATCACGACGTTATCGGTTGTAAATTTGTAAAAATATAACCTTGTTAGAGCTTGAATTCCCAACTTAAACCTAGAAAAGTAAAAAGAAAATGAAAATTTTTGAAAAAAAATTGGGGTGATTAGCGGTTCCAATAGAGTTTTGTGTAACGCTTGTTATTAGGATTTGCAAGATTCAAGGTTTTAGCATCCCCCCCCCCCACACACACACTTAAATTACACATTGTCCTCAATGTGTCCCAAAAATAAGTTTTTAGGTTGATTGAATGTGTAAAAGGGTGTTAAAAGCAAAATTTTATGTTATTGGTACTCTGGACACGGCCCCGTGGTGACCGGGCACGGCCCCGTGTTCAAGTGCCAGTAACAAAAGTTTATAAAAAGAAACAGAAGCCTGGATACGGGGGCATGTTCAGTGAACACGACCCGTGTCCAGTTACCTGAACTGGGCGTTTTCTGCAGATTGTGTAGCACAGGGCCGTGTCGGGTGGACACGGGCCGTTCCGAACTTGCTGTAATGAAGAAATTTTTGTCGGGAAGCTCTGTTTTCGTGCATGGGGTTATGTTTCTCGTTTCCCTTGTTATCATTCACCACCCTGAGTGTGTTTTATTCATAACAACCTCATCCAAACACTAAAACCATCATTTCATAGAGAGAATTACATTATCCTAAAAAGCTAGTAAGTTAGATAAGCAAGAACAAGAAGCTTAAACCAAGGAGTTCTAGCCTATAAGTTATTTTAATTAGCAAAACTTCCGAAAAGATATTTTTTCTCGGTTAGATGCGGCTTCAAAGAACTCCTTCCTCCGGGCATGGGTTCCTCATACGTCGGCGAGCCACTCCTCTATCTCCCTTGGGATGAGGAAGGCGGGCTCGTTGGCTTCGGGTTGAGGAGGTATAACTTCCACCGGGACTTCTTATAGATCTTCAAGCGGAGGCTCCGCTGGAATGTCATCCCATCCGGTAGGATTGTTGTCTCCAAGTGCTAGGTTCCAATCCTCTTGAGGGAGGATCGGTTCCATGGGAGGTGTTACAAGAATGTTTAACCTCTGGTGCAAGAGGTTAATTTCTTGAAAACTGTTTTCCAGCCCCACCGTAAGATAATTTATACGGTCTATTAGGACCTCCTCTACCGAAGTCATTTCATCAAGAGCTTCTCGTAAAGCCATGACGTAGCGTACGAGAGTAGCTTCAATTGAAGATCTTCTCTCTCTTCGAATGTTTCTTGAATGTGAAGAAGATCTTCCACTGTTTTGACTTGACATTCTACGAAAACAAACCGGAAGCAGCTCATTTTAATGAAACAGTACTTTGGACACGGCCCCGTGCTCAGTGAGCACGACCCCGTGTTCACATTTCTGCAGAATTTTGGAACAAGGAATCTTGAGGTTTTAAGTTATTTTTTCAATTTGTAAAGCCTTTTTGAGCAATGATAACTTAAAACAACGTTGTACAACTTATTTTTAACAAGATTCCTCGAACAAAACTCAACAATCCTTACAATAAAGCTTGAAATCTCAAGCTTTAATGGAGGTTTTGGAGAAAGATGAAGAAGAAGTGTTAGGATTGGAGGCTGTCATGATTGTGCTTGTTTGTATGAATTTGACGAATCAATGAATATAAAATAAGATTAAGTGCAGCGGAAATGAAAAACAAACTTTGTAAACACAATCAAGAGAGAAAATAGTTTAGTAAACAAATGCTTCTCATTAAGTTGAATGATTCAATTACAAAGCAAATGATTACAAACATGCTTACAGAACTAAGCTCCCCCTCAGCCTGATACTCCAAAGTTGGTTGCACAAGATGAAAGGATTTGACTGGAGAAGAAGAATCCACTCAGTCAATCAAATGTAACAGTACAGGGTACTGTTCCATTTATAGGCAAACCAAACCACTGAGGCATCTCAGCTGACGTCACCATGATAGTGACATCTAACAACCTAACAACCTATAAACACTGTTCTATACAAACTACTGATGTTTAACAACTGATTATAAGTACAATACAAAACAAGAGATAACTACTGCTTCACGTTCCGCTGTTGTAGCCTGAGCACTGATGTTGAGCATCAGTGCTTTATCCAAAGGTGATCAGTCCTTGAATGGGCAGTGCTTGTGTCTTCAGCAGTACTTAGGAAACAACAGTAGATAGAGCAACAATTTTTGTCTTCAGTAGTCTTTAGAGTTTCATCAGTGTTTTGTTCATCAGTTGTTATAGTGAGCAGCACTTAAGATCTATCAGCTGTTAGATTATCATTGTCAAGGGGAAAGCCAAGTGTAAACAGCTGCTTATTTTGAGTCCACAGTTGTGATCCGGTTTTGGCTTTCATTATCTGTTCCTCTGGTAGGGTTCAATCCCAACAATCTCCCCCTGTAACAGATAATGCCAAAACCCTTCATTATTCTGGACCTTTATTCCTCATCAAAAGTTCCTTAGCTTGCCTTTTAAATTCTTCTTCAAATTCCTTGGAACTCAGGTCATCTTCATCCCTACACAATGTAAGTTCAAGGAGATCCTGCAAATCTTCAACACTAAGGCCTAGTGCTTCTTTCCTTGATATATACTTCATTTCGCCATTGGATCTGACCAAGGTCAATACATGGGTCTTTTGATCAGACATCCACTTTAGTACTTTTAATCCTGATGGGTTTCTTGGGAGAGATTTATTTTTTGATGAGTTTGGAGATGTTGGCCTTGAGAACACTTGCAGACTTTCAGACATTCTTTTGAAGGCCATTTCAATGACATTGTTTGCTGCATCTATGTCTTCTGCAGTCTCACTTTCAATTAGCTCTTGCCTCTCAATGTTTGTCATGCCTGTTGAAGTGTTTGGTGATGCAGGTTTGGTTAATACCTCTTTAAAAAGGTTTTGAAGTTTTGCTGACGTATCTTGTTTTAGACCCATTTTCATGATGGTATCCTTGAAGTACTCAGCTTCCTTTTCTTTTACCTCTTCATTAGACAACTGTTTTCCTTCTTCTTGGTTTGACACAAGAATAGGATTATCTGCTGATTTGAATAGTTTTTGGAGGTTTTCAATCTGCTGTTCAAGCTTCATCATTTGTTCATGCTTCTTTGAAGTGCCTGAAACAGTTATCTTCCTTTTCTTCAGCCTTTCATAGGCTTCATCAGTCTGCTGCTTTGACCATTTTGATATGGCTTCGGCAGTATCCATTTTTGCATCCACCAGCTCCTGTTTCTTTCTTTTGTACTCAGCAGTTAGGTCAGCGATGAGCTTTTCGTATTTGCTCCAATTTGGAGCGTTCTTCTTCTTTTTAGGATCATTCTTGATTCTATCAATCCTATCAGCCTCATGCTTTAAAGCCACTATTGGCCATTCTTCAAATTGGTTTTCTTCAGCAGGATAAAATTTTTCTTGCATGATGTATGCAAGAAGTTTTCTTCTCATCTCTTTTCGTTGACCTACCTTTTCTTTGCTCAATTCTTGTGCAAAATCTTTTATCTGTTTGACTTTTATGAGCAGAAATTCCAATCTTTCAGCAGTGGCTTCATCACTTTAACTTTCACATTCAACCCTGGCTCTTATCTTAGCCTGTCTTGCTTTGAGCTCAAGGTATTCATCCATGTCTTCTGGGACTATGAAGCCAATGAGTGAAGGAAATCTTCTGTTTGAAGGATCATCATCAGTGTAGAATTGCCTCATCTCATTTTTTATAGCTTCTAGTTCCAATGGATATTTTGCAGCAATGGGATCATATTTGTCCTCATTTGCCTGAGTAAGTTTTCTTTTTCTGGTATAGAGCTTTGCTGGTTGTGATGTGAGAATGGTGAGAGCAGTGGTGGATGGTTGACTAACAGTGGTTGAAACAACTGGTGTTTCAACTGCTGTTGTCATTACAACTACTGATATGTCAGCAGATGTCTTTTGCTTTTGAGCAGGGGTTGTGATGGCAGGGGCTTGAGTGGTGATGAGTGACTGACTAACAGTAGTTGAAACAACTGGTGTTTCAACCACTGCTGTCATTACAGCAGATGTTGTAACATCTGCTGTCTTCTGCTTTTTGGCAGGAGGTGATGATGGGGTGGCTATTTTTGATGGTGAAGTTGTTGTTGGTGATGTGATCACAGATGATGGTGGAGCAGTGGTTATGGTGGTGTGTGGTGATGTGGTGTGTGTTGATACAGTAGCTTTGGTTTGGCTATTTTCTGGCTCAATAAAGATGCCATCATCAATTCCTTTCTTTTTCCACTTGATCTTCTCCCCCTTTTTGGCATTATCTGGGAAGGGTTCATTCATGAAGAGGACAGTGGGAGGAACTTTTCCAGAAGCACTTTGTATATGAGCCTTGATAGCTTTAATATTTGCCTGAGTATTTTTAAATCTTGACTCCACCATGTTTGTAAGCTGTTGTACATGCATAGCATGTTGCTGATCAGCCATCTACTTTTGTCTTTCCAACAGTGGTTGGAACATGTTCCATAATTCATTTGCAGCAGGTGCCTGTTGTGCAGGTGCTTGAGCTGGAGCAGCAGTGGATTGGGCTTTCTAAGCTTTTAACAGCTGCTGCACCATATCCTTTATTTCAGCAACTGAGGTTTCCAGGTTTTCAACCCTGCCCGTCAATTCCTGATATTTTGAATCATCACCCGAATGAACAGGATCATCTGAATCCCCACCAGCAGTGGTTGTACCAATGTGTGACTTAGGAACAGAGTCCCAAAAGTCATTCATTGATGCCCCTTGTTCTTGGTACTGGGGACTTCTTTCTTCAACACTAGATAACCTTTTGAGGGTACCAGAGGGCAATACATACCCACTGGTGGTTATCATAGGTGTTATTGAAGAAATTGCCTTCAAGGGAGTCTTACTAATGAAACAACTGGCCAAATGTAGATCTGTTGATCCAACATTTGTAGTTGCTACTCCGCTTGAACTACTGACAGGAATTACTTGTAACTCCTGCAGTGTAACCTCCTCAATTGTTGCTGGGATAGCAAAGATATCAGCATCAGACCCAGTCACTTGTGGGAGTATACTCTCAGTGATAGGTGATTTAGAGGAACTGGTTTGTGTCTGTGTAACATCAGCTGCATGCAACAAAGGTATAATGGATGGTGGTAATGTGGAGGGTGAGGGTAAAGGAGTTGAAAGAGACATGTCCTTGGGATCAGGACTGTGGAAGATGGATCCGAGTGGGTCCAGAGCTTCATATTGTGGGGTCCCTGTGTTTACAACCTGATCCTTTTGAGAGGATGCAGGGGGAGTTTGAGGCAAGGGTTGAGATCTTTCTTCCATCTGCTGTGAGAGCAGTGGTTATTGGTGACTTTTGTGCTGTCACTGGCAGTGACTTTGGGATCTCATCTTCCAGAGGTGCCTTTGTTTTGGGTTTGGGGGGCTTTCTGAATGTTTTCTTTTTGGTCTTTTTGGTGGTGGCAGGTGTGGGTTTCAAAACAATGGGTGTGCTGCTTTGATCACCTGGAGCAGTGGGCTCAGCAGTCGATACCTGAGGAGCAGTTTCATCTGCTAAATTCTACTCAGGCACCTTTGCTTTTGTTTTTATAGGTGCCATCATTCTAGAGAATGTTTCAGGCGTTAAACTATTTATTTTAAAAGAAGCACCTTGTTTGGGCAATTCTGCATCTTCCTTTTCAAATTTTTGTTCAAAATAATAGCTTAGAAATCGTGGAAAGAGCATAAATTCTTTGCTGTCAACATTTTTTACCATGTCATTAAAAATCTCCTGGGAGTAATTGTAATCTTTATTATTTGAAATAGCATATCCCAGACATTGGATTTTTAATGGTATTTCATTAAAAGAGGTTGTTTTATTTGAAGCACACATCAAAAGAGTGTGAAACAAAAACCTAGGTGCAGAGGGGAAGTAACCTTTTTGTAAGGTATCTCTTTTTGGTTGTTCTGCATATCCCCTGTTCAAGAAATCATTTTTCAACTCGGTTTTTGAAAAAAAAAAGAAGTTTTACCTTTTTGATCATCGAGTTTAAAGACTTCTGAAATAGATTGCGGAGTGATTTGGATGGCTTTACCCTTTATTGAGGAGTTTATGGCTTTGATGACGTTATTTTGTTTTTCAAGAGTAGCATTTTTCCAAAACTCTCTCTGGGTTTCTTGATAAATGGGAGCATCTGCTGTAAGCAAAGTTTTATACTTTGATGCAGATATGATGTCTATGATGGAGTTGAAAGTGTTGGTGGAAGTCGGTTTTGTGAGGAGACCCAAATAGTTGTGAGGTGATTTGTATGGAATTTCAATGGGTTCAGCGGCCATTTGAGTGGCGTCTGTGGGAGCGGAGGAAGAAGATGATTTTGATTTTGACTTCGACTTTGATTTCGTCATTTTTGATGAAGAAGTTCGAAGAATGTTTTGGAGTTATGAGTGGGAAACTTCTTTGAGAAGAGAATTTTGGAATTCAATTCGACAGTGAAACCCTGTTTGGGGTTTTAGTCAGGGTTTTATTTTAGGGAAAAAGTTAATACTGACGTGGCAGCGGTTATAATGATCTGACGACTAAAAACTGACCACGTGCCAACCCCTAATGGAAGAGTAAATAATGGAGGACAGTTGTTTTGGGGGCCACTGATGAAACAAATATCAGTGGTTACAACGGTAATAAATGAAGCAGTGGGTGATTTTTACCATCAGTGGATGCTTTTACTACATCAGTGGATAGCATGTCAGTGGATAGAACACTGATTTTGAACATCAGTGCTTATCAAAGGAATATGATAGAGCAGGGGTTGACTTTCAGCAGTGGACAGACTTTAGAAAACAGATGTTGAGGCACAACAGCAGTTAAGGGAAAACAGTGGTAGAAAACAAAATGAAGACCATTAGTATAACAACTGTTTATGCAGCAGTGTTCTAACTTTTGACAAATAATTTTAGCATCTGTTTGATCAGATGTGGGGATTGATTTTGTCTTGTATAAGCTCAATATCATGTCCAACATTTGTTATTCTATAAGAATGCTATTCTTATCTACATTTTCAGATGTAGATTATCAAGTTCAATTTGTCAGCAGTTTTCCTTAGGAAATTATGTTCTAGGTTTGTCACATGTTCACTTTTCCCTGACAGTGGTTTAGTCATCCCAGATGACGAAGACTTTTCTACTAAGGCTACTCATTTTGTGTCTAATTATTTGAACTAGAACATGAGTTTCTCAGTAGTTCAAAATCAATTTGCAATCAATTTTTGATCTATGATAAACAAACTTGAGCTTAACATGACCTTGACATGTGTACCATTTCCTTCTGATCAGTTTTAGGAATAGTAATTTCACACAAAAATAAGGAAATTACGTCCTGACCAGAGATGAACTTTTTACTATCAAAAATGAGTAAAAAGTACAAAATATATTTAAAAAAAATAATATATCTGGTTTTATTCAGAGAAAAACTTCTGTAAAAATGTTGAAAATGACATCAAAAGAAACTGGTAACTATTCAAGTAAGTTCACAATCATGTCATCTTCAAGTTTTATGATCACTGTTTGGGATCATTTCCTTATCAATTGATTACAAAATCCTCTTCTAAGTTCAATCACTGGGATACTAATTTTACCTGAACTTTTCCTGAATTAATGAATGCACACATGTCACACCCCAATATTCCACGTATTACCGGTGGGCCGGGCGGGGAGTATCGTGACGTAGTTGATATCATCATTGTTAACACACACAATAATATAGCACAGCAGAAGGCTGGGTAAATAAACTATTACAAACCATACTGTCTGTCGATGTTTGAGTACATGAATAATACAGACTGGAATGTAATAAGATCCACAGGCGGATCATAAAGTACAAGAAAACAAAAACTACAGACTCCGGGTATCTATGGGATTTGCAAGATCCTCTACAACACCCTATAGCTCCAGCCTATTTCGATAAGTACCTGTCAATTCAATCTTTAGGAAAATACGTCAGTATACACTGGTAAATACAATTTAACTGACTCATTTTGAAAACATTTAAGAAAATTGATTTAGATGCACATGGCACAAATCCTTTATAACTTGGGACAATCTTATTAAAATCTTGTATACAGTTTTACATGCTTGTCATACATGTGGGGCCGGTTTGTAAGCCGGACATGATTAACTGACTCACCACATATAGAACCCACAAAGGAGTTATCCCCAACTTGTGGGTAAATTAATATTTAGCATTTGCATCTGTCGGGTGCATGCCTGCACCCCGTGCATAGGTCGTGGCCATTAATAACTTAAATGAGCCAAGGATATCCAGGACACGGTCGTTAACCCCCAAATGTTTATGTTATCAAACAATACAGATTAAAACGGGTTATGCGGATTTATTAAATCACAATCCGACATAATAATCCCATACCCGACCAAGCGGTATTCATATACCGTATCCCAAGCCCGTATAGGGAAAATAAGTTAAAAGTATTTACCTGATATAGTAGTAAATCCCTAAAGTTCTTGAAAGGAACTTTTTACCGGAAGCTATTAATCTGTATAGAAGGTTTAATTATCTATTAGGATGCTAACGGGTCTTTACTTAAGTCAAAGACTTAGACCGACTAGCTAGAAAGAAACCTTACGGACCTAACCGGTAGATTAAACGGAAACCGGGATAGAATGTGATTTAGACCCGACAAGCTTGGATACTTGTATAATATGGGTAAACTAAACACATTCTTGATAATGAGGTTTTAATGACAAAGTTAAGCCCGTTTCGGCTATTTTACGTAAACTAGTCACGTAAGCCGTTCCGAACGCGTAAACGCGTAACGGGTAACTGGATGAACTATAAACAGGTCTTAATCATTATTTTGCTCAAAATATGTTAATATATCAGTAGCATATTAACATTTATGCCCAAAAAGCAATTTAGACCAAAATAAGTCCCATAAGGGCATTTTGGTAATTTTAATGCTCACAAAAGAGTTTATTTATAAAACTGAGTTCCAGGTCTGATTGACTTAGTAAAAACATGTATTTTAATGAGTTACATCAGTAAGATACTTAATATATGGAAAAACATACTTTTTATAACTAACTATGCACCGTAGGGGCATTTTGGTAATTTTACATAGACTTTAAAGGCTAAAATAGGTTTCTGAGTTTAAAAATTTAGCTTACTGTAATATTATGTAAATTAGTCTTAAAACATCAGTAGGTTATGAGTTTTATATGAGAAATATAGTTTTGACCCATACTAGGTGCTAAAAACGCTTAAAATGCAATTTAAAGGGCTAATATGGTAAAAATAGGAAATCTGATATTTTGGTCAGTTTATAAGGTTTAAAATATTATATTTATCATATGGAATCAGTAGCAAAAAGTTTGACATCAAAATGTTAAGTAAAACTCAATTTATGCATGAAAAGGGTGAAACCGGTAATTACTGAAATTAGGCTATAATCCTATGTTATACTCAGCCTAAAAATAAATAAAAATCTTCAAAAATCCCAAAATATTATTTAACATCATTAGGTAAAAAGCTTGGTGTCAAAAATCGGGTTTAGATGGGTCTTATGCTAATTACGCTTTTTAATTACTAAGAAATCCCTTAATTACGCTATTGAGCATAATTCCCATTCTAGACCTCAAACTGATGTCAACTTTTCGGGACATGTCTAAATATCAGTAGCAAAGGTTTTAGTCCATTCACATTGCTAAGAATCTCGGTTTTATGTAAAAAGGGCGTTTTAGGCATTAATGAGCATAATTACGATCAAGAGCATATCTTGCAAACGATTAGGCATCATGCAACATAACTTCAGAGAGTTATACTACAATGTAGTGTGGTCCTAATGGAAGCTTAAGACATGGAAGAATTAAGCTTGAACGGGTTAGAACTGAAAGTCAAAGCAAAAGTCAAGCTTTTGTGACTTTCGGTTATAATCAGCCCTTAGACGATTAATTGTCGGATTAGGACTGATAAAACATGTTTAAATATTCATTACCAAGTCATTAGAATGTTAAATTATAATTTAGAACCTTTGGTTTATTAATTTTAATCAAATATGTAATTTCAGTCCAGTTTTACTTTTTGTCAAACTACTTTGACCCGACATTTAATCAGTCAAACGAGATAATTAGGAGACACCCTTTCAGGGGTTAATCATCTATACTAATGTGGTTTCATAACCACTTTCAATTTGATCAGTGGTTAAGCCACATGTAATTAAAACGAAAGTCAAACTGATTAAACACTAAGTTTGACTTTTAAGAAATTAAGCTAAATTAAACAACTAAGAAAGTAATTAGAAGCTTACTAATGGTCCTAGCAATCTTTTCTACACTTGTAATCCACTTGTTACTGCTGAGAGCTCCAGAGAAAGTCCCACAATTGATTTGTTGCAAATGTGAGTCAAGAACACAAGAGGAGGTGCACTTATATAGGGATTTCTATGGATCTTGATCACTTCTAGGTGTTTTTGGGGGCCATAGGATCACCCCAGGTGTCCTAGCTAGTGAATTAAACTGACATATAGCTCCAAAGATCGTTACAACCTAGACTAAGGCGGTGGAACAGCCAAACCCGCACCTGGCATGATTTTTCTGTATCTGGCAGTCTGACGCGGGCTGCGTAAGACCTAAGGGAAGTCCTGGTAACTGGCAAAACAAGTTTCAAAGCTGGCAGTTTCAATCCCTGAACGTTTAAACCCCTTTTTAACTTCATTTTTGGCAATCAAGGCCCTTGTAGTTAATTTCTTGAAGCCCAAGGAGTTATAAACAAACTTCTTTAGTCTCGGGTTCGTTAAATTCCTTTGTAAATGCAAGTTTCATCAAGTTGACGCTTTTAGCCCAAAGTTTAGAAAACATGCTTAACGATCTCGGAATCACGTGAAATTTTTATCACATATTCTCAGGAGTATATTTGAATATTACGAAGCATCGGTTTCGTTAAAAGGCCACTCAGAGGTCAGAATTGACATATTGACACTTTTAACCCTTGTAATTTATAATCTTCCGATTATTTTTACAAACGGCTTCGTATACCCAATGAATCACCCATTTAAGAACATTTCTTTCACGTGTGGTCATTCAGAGGCCCAAGTTTGGCAAATTGACACTTTTAGTCCTTTCGTTTGCATATTTTCACTAGTTGTCAACTTTAGTCCCTTAAACTCAATCTTTCGTATAACCGGAGTTTAGGACACGTGTCCATGTATAATTGGACACGTTTTTACGTGGTGTTACAACATAGTTGCATGATGACCATTGTTTTCCCAACTTTGTACTCTTAAGTGTTTTGGATTTATACTCTTTTCTTTTGATTTCAAAAGTTTTGAGATAAACACACTTTTGAGTTTTTGTAATTTTTCTTCTTCCCTTTTTACCCTTCCCATTCATAAGTAAATACTTACTGGGAGGTTTTCAATGATTGAATACTTAATCTAAAAACATTTTCAGCAATGTTTTGAGAGATCTGGCCGCATGTGAAACATGTTTTATTACTAAATCTCACATTACTTATGATTTGGACTGTTTTTGTTTTCTTAATGTGTTTTGACAAGGTTGAATTAGTCCTTTTGAGGATTCTCATCCTCCCTTCTAACACATAAGATCTCATGACTAAAGTTTTATTGTCCTCTTTCTAAGTTAGCAAAACACTAATGTTTACATGAACATAGGTTTTGTTAATCTGAGGTTCATACTTTAGCATAAAACATGATAAAATCATCACAAATTCCATAACAACAGTTGAAATCAATTTTGAAAGAAGATAGTCATACATAGTTGCCAGACATGTTGTCAGATCTGAAAACTATGAATGATTTGAGCATGACATCACTTGTTATTTGAAATTTGTGAATCTTATGACATCTTGGTTGTTTTGCAGAGTATCTGATTCATCATTTTGAACATGATTTCTCATTGCTCTGTTTTTCAACAGAATACAAACAACCTTAGTATCAATGAATTTTGAGCTGAACTGTTACGTCAAATTGATTGTTAGATCGAATTTGACTGTCCAAGCTCTGATAACAATTGTTAGGATCGGAGGCTGTCATGATTGTGCTTGTTTGTATGAATTTGATGAATCAATGAATATAAAATAAGATTAAGTTCAGCGGAAATGAAAAACAAACTTTGTAAACACAATCAAGAGAGAAAATAGTTTAGTAAACAAATGCTTCTCATTTAGTTGAATGATTCAATTACAAAGCAAATGATTACAAACATGCTTACAGAACTAAGCTCCCCCTCAGCCTGATGCTCCAAAGTTGGTTGCACAAGATGAAAGGATTTGACTGGAGAAGAAGAATCCACTCAGTCAATCAAATGTAACAGTACTGGGTACTGTTCCATTTATAGGCAAACCAAACCACTGAGGCATCTCAGCTGACGTCACCATGATAGTGACATCTAAAACCTAACAACCTATAAACACTGTTCTATACAAACTACTGATGTTTAACAACTGATTATAAGTACAATACAAAACAAGAGATAACTACTGCTTCACGTTCCGCTGTTGTAGCCTGAGCACTGATGTTGAGCATCAGTGCTTTCTCCAAAGGTGATCAGTCCTTGAATGGGCAGTGCTTGTGTCTTCAGCAGTACTTAGGAAACAACAGAAGATAGAGCAACAGTGTTTGTCTTCAGCAGTCTTTAGAGTTTCATCAGTGTTTGGTTCATCAGTTGTTATAGTGAGCAGTACTTAAGATCTATCAGCTGTTAGATTGCCATTGTCAAGGGGAAAGCCAAGTGTAAACAACTGCTTATTTTGAGTCCACAGTTGTGATCCGGTTTTGGCTTTCATTATCTGTTCCTCTGGTAGGGTTCAATCCTAACAAGAAGGAAATGGATAAAAGAGGAAAGGACAAGATGGTTGTTGGAACCTTCTTTTAGAACATACCTAGGATGGTAGGAGAGAAGATCCCTTCAAATCTCTGTCCCTGGATGGTCCAAATGTGCAGGATTCTTGGCTGCATTTATAGAAAACGACAGCGTGCTGGACACGGCCCCGTGTGCAGGCAAGATCCTGACACATTTTGTCCGTATTCTGACGTAAAGTCAGAAGGGAATCTTTTGGTGGACATGGGGACGTGTTGGCTGGGCACGGCCCCGTGTTGGAAGGCTGATTATGAAGATTTGTCTATTTTCAAGGAACTTATCCGGATCGGGCGGTTCCTTACTGGACGGAACAACCCCAAAGTGCCTAAGATACCTAAATTGCTCTAGATTAAGACGAGAACGCAAGAGGTTGTCGGTGAGGGTGATTCCTATGCTAAATGTAGGTGGACAAGTCCAACCCTTTCCTAGGCTCTCGTTAAAGAAGGTGTATGCCGAATCGCTCAGGTCTATGTATGCACCAAACAAAGTCGATGGAGAGTTGTTGGTCTCTTTGATAGGATCTGTTCGTCGGAAACTAGATGAATCGGCTTTGACTAATGCGCAGAATCCATTTGATCAAACTACAGATATACGACAAAGTATTCAACTCTAAAATACTGTCTGATCTTTCATTTATCAGATATGAAAGTACACGAGTGCCTCTGAAAGTTCAGACTGACATGAGTTCACCAGAGAGTCAAAAGTAGCAAAAGTTACAAATGAGCTGATCGGTCAGCTATTTATAGGCAGTGTCAGGATAGGATGAGTGATGGCCGATCGGCTGGGCTAGCCGATCGGCTGACAATGCTGACCGATCGGACAGCCTGTCCAATCGGTTGGGCTGTCTGATCGGCTGGGCTAGCCGATCGGCTGGCATAGTCAACAAAAGTCAGCACTTAACAATTAAAGCACCATATCCTGGCTTGCTACACTAACTATCATACATACATACATAAATTGTTCACAAACATTACAAAATATGACTACATGCTGACGAAAGCTACAGACGTTTACACTAATAGACTCCCCCTCGGATGTAGCTGTAGTTCCTTCCAGCATAGTCTTCATTTCTTCCTGTTCCGTCTTCGCTCTTTAGCCTTTTGCCTCCTCTTTTCTTCTCTTTCTTCTAACATTCTTCATCTTTTGTGTCTACCTTCAGTCATCCACCATTTCCTATATTCTGGGTCACCATCACGCTTTCAATCCCATTTAGGAATTTTGTTTTCCTCTGATTCAATTGGCGTCTGATCTGTTGGAGGCACAATCCCCATTTTTCGTTTTCCCAATTCAGCTGCTCTCTTTGCTATTGCTTCAAATCTTTGACTGCGCTTGTATCTTTTCAAGAACTCATCACTTTCAATGTCTCTCCATTTAGACTTCCAATATCTACCTGAATTGATGTCTTGAGAGAAGCATACATCCACAATTGATTGATATTGCATTGCTTGAGCTTTGTCTCTCTTTTCATAAACGATCTTGTTAAGGAACAAGCAATCAATGTCTTTTTTCGAGCAGTTGACAAGCCACATTGGATCCAATATACTGATTCTTCGAGATTTTCCAGTGGACTTGTCATAAAGAGAGATAAATGCCTCAACCGTTGTTTCGTTGTAAAACCATCCTTGAAATAAATCATGAAAATCTTGCTCGATGGCTCTGAGAGGTATATTCTTTAAACATTTAGGCGGCTTGACATCCAAAGATATATCTTTTCTTCCATTTTCCAGGTATGTAACAATCTGCTTTGGATACTGTGGCTTCCAATCTGGATAACCATTCTTTGCCTGCCATTTGATGTAGTTCCACAGATCTTGATCATGTTGTCTAACATCTGGACCATAGTAGAACTGTTTGATATTCTTTGTTTTCACCAACTCATCTACATCCCACCATGGTAGAGAACTGATATCTGACAGAAATTCGAAGTACTGAACTCCTTCTTCTCTTCTGATGGCATAGACTTTGAGATCTTCAAGATAGCCCCATGATAAAATGTCTCCCCATGACAAATTTTTGTTGTGCGTGAAATACTGGAGAGCTCTAAGAGATTTTCTTTCTTTAGGCATAACCTTGAACCACTTCTTTCGTTCTTCAGCAAGGATCTCTCTTGGAATAGTTTCCGGGACACCTTCAGTGGAAACTTTTTCAACAATTTTCCTTTTGATTTCTTCTTCATTTCTATCTTTAAACATTTCAGCTAATGAAGGAAAAGTTTCATCAATTCCAGCATAATGAAAATCGATTTCATCATCGGATGAATCTGACGCATCTTCAATAATAACATCATCATAATGATCAGCTTCATAAGCGTATCTTGGCTCAAAATCTTTCTCTGGAGACTGAGGAATCTTGTCCTCAATATCAAACTTAAACTTTCCATCTTCTAACCCCAACTCTTCTAGCATTTCAGCTCCAGTTCTCCGAACTTCAACCTCTCCTTCTTGTTTAACATTCAAATAAATGACAGTTGGGTTTGAAAGAAGTACCTGATCAGCATGCTGCTTTCCGGATAATGTAGCTTCATTTTGTAAGTCACCCTCTTGTTCGTTGATTTCATCATTCATCAATTCATCGATTCTTTCTTGAACAATTGGATCTCTGATTAATAACCCGGAAGCACCCTGATCGTTATCATCATCTCCCTTATCATCTTTATCATCATTGTCATCAGGTTTGTCGTCTTTCTCCTCATCATTATCATCTTCATCATCTTCACCATCTTCACCAAATAACTCTATATCTGAATCATCATCAACAATCTCTCCACGTGTTATCCTTGCCTTTCTTCGCCTTTCTTTTATTTTCATTTGACGAGCAATTTCCTTAACACTGTAAGGCACTAGGCGAGCATCTCAAACCAGAACAAACTGCTTTGTCTTCCATTCCAACAACAACACATCTCTAGCCTTTCTCTTCCTTTGAATAGCAGCTACTCTTCGAAGAACATTATCAACATCAAAAGATTCAGAAGACTCACCAATCATCATGAAGTTTTGAACTTGTTCATCAATGACATCTTCCATGACTTGTTCTTGAATCTCATCAACATTTTGTTCTTGAATATCAACCATTTCAATGTCTTGCTGAGCAGATGAACCACCAACTTCTGGCTGATTTGAAAATCCACCAGCTTCTTGAATATCTTCAATCACACTTTTATTCTTTTGAGTGGCTTCTTCAGCTAGACGTCTTTCTCGTTCAATTATTCTTTCCTCAGCTCTTTTTACTTCAATCTCATTGAAGACAGCATGAACATCCATCTTTAAGTGACTCTCCATTATAGAGTATAACATATGTAGCTGTTCATCCTTCACTACTTTGTCTGCCTTCATGGCTTCCATTTCCATCTTCATTGCCTTCATTTCATTTGACGAAGCTTCACTCATCTCACTGAGAAGCTGATTAAGTGTCTGATTCACATCTTCCAAGTTCTTTATCTTCACATTCAACGAAGCAATTTCTGCTGTCAACAATTCAAACACCTTTGAATTATCATGAGCTTCATTCTTCATTCTATTCATTGCTTCCTCTTGGTCTATCAACACTGCTCTAATTTGATCATGAGCTTTCATCAAATTATCAACCTGTTTCTTTAGAATATCACGCTCTAATTCTGTTTTGGCCTTTTCTTTTTCCAACTTGTTGACCTTTTGTAACAATTCTTTAACCGCTTCATTGTTGAACATATCATAGTCATCTTCAGGAATGTCTTCTGTGAAAATTCCTGTTGCTTCTGGAAGGCCTTCAAACTTGTAATCAAACTTTGAATCTTTAGGATGTGACGATCCTGGTTTATCTTGTGGAGAAGGACGTGGAGTAGCAACTTTGAATCCAGTGATTTCAACATAATCATCATCACCTCCTGTTCTTTTCTGAGCTTTTACCACAGGTTCTTCAGTACTTTGTACCTCAGGTTCTATTGGAATTTCAACAGTTTGAGCCTTTTCTGCATCATGAACCTTTGGTTTCTGAACATGTTTTTCTCTCTTTCCTCCTTTTTCTTTTGAAGGTTCAGCACCAGCTTTCTTTGCTCTAACATTTCTTGGAATAATTCCAGCTTGAACTGCTTTACGCTTCTTTATTTGTTTCTTTGGCTCATCAGGTTCATAAGTGGAGTCTTCTTCATCTGATGCTTTCTGTTTCTTTGTAGGCTTTTTCTTTAGTAGAGCTTTGCCTCTTCCAAGAGTTATTGGATCCAGTTCTGATTCAGACTGAGTTGCTTCAGAATCATCTTCTGTAGGTCCCTTTGTCGTGGATGACGAACCTAAACCTTGTTAAACAGTGGAAAACAAGGAAGTAATCAAACTCTGCACATATCTACTCCCTTGGTTGTAAAGCCGGCTCCAACCACAGACTTGTATGGAAATCCATTACCCCTAGTTGGTTTACAACACCATCGTTCTACTGTTGAACCATCATCTCTTGATCCAAAGAACTGTAGTCAGACAAAATCGGCGTTGTATGCTGAAATTGTCAAAGATGCAAGCAATGGTGAAGCCTCGGGAAATGATGACAGTTCTGAACATGACGGAAGTTCAGATGAAGATGTTTCAACTTCAGTTGAGGGTGATACAACTTCAAGTTCAAGCGAGGATGGATCTGAATGTGAATCATCAAGGAAGGTTATTAATTCTGATGCAGAAAGGTCTACACCTGAGAGTGATTCCAGTCAGGTATGTGTCGATGAACCCACTGCTGTAGATTGTGATAATTGTGCTAGATTAACTGTTGAATGTGAGAAATGTTTAGATTATGCAGAAAAGGAAAGTGAGCTTAAAATTACACTGCAACACAATCAAAAATTGATTGTTGATCTTGCTAAAGCATCTGAAGCTAACTTCTTTTTAGCCAAAAATGAAAAGGAGTTTAAAGAAACAATTAAGTCATTAAAACATGATGTTTCTGAATTACAAAAGGCTGTTTTGAGAAAACAACATGCTAATAATAACTTAATTGACACAATTGAGAAACAAATGGTGGAGTTAGCTACAGCTCGATGCGAATGTGATGCAATTAAGCAGAAATTGGACAGTTATTCCAATTCCCGCTTTGTTTTAGATCACATCATAAATGTTCAAAAGAAAAAGGGGGACATCAAGTGTATTGGATACAAAAAATGTCCTCCCCCAATGAGTCACAATTACTCGAAACAGCTGCGATCGAAATTGTAATCAAACTCTGATAGGCATTCTGGATAACCTTACAATCGCAGCTGTAAAGCCGGCTTCAACTTGCAGCTGTATTCCCGCTTTTCTGATAACCTTACAATCGCAGCTGTATTCCAGAATGCCTTGATGTATGACTGATAGGCGACATGCTGAGTTGTGATAGCGTAGTTGATTCTCGACCGATGTAGATACTCCATGATTCCTTCAAACTCTGCACTTATACTTCCAATCGGTTGTAGATACGCCGTCATATTATATACTCCATGATTCCTTCAAACTCTGCACTTATCATCATCAGAGGATGAACCATCACCGCGTTTGTCAAAGACTTTCTTCAACCCTGAAGGAAATCTTTTCTGA
Source organism: Helianthus annuus (assembly GCF_002127325.2). Lineage (NCBI taxonomy): Eukaryota > Viridiplantae > Streptophyta > Magnoliopsida > Asterales > Asteraceae > Helianthus > Helianthus annuus. Next base: position 62,271,060 of record NC_035440.2, on the reverse strand, counting down.
TAACCTTACAATTGCAGCTTGATGTAATCATTGTTTTGAAGGTTATCATTGTTTTGAAGGATCATGAAATTGGGCAATTGCTCATCCTTCGTGGTAGGATAGACATAATCGAAGGATTATGTCTATCCGGTAGTAAACCGAATCAGAATTTTGAGAGCACAAAACTTTGTATTAATCCGGTAGTAAACATTACAAGTCGGCCCGATTACATGATAACCGAACTAATACCAAAGAAGTATACATCCGGGGAGAAACCAAGACCAAGTGGTGATTTCTCCCGGTGAGGTCTCAAACCTCCACTCACTCTCTTGCACACACTTGTGCTCTCACTCTTATGTTGCAAATGACAAGGTGTTGGTATTTATACCAAACACAGGTTGCACGGTCGAAGGATCAGACAGTCTGATCGAAACATCATCTATCGATCAGACAGTCTTCGAAAGATACACATATACCTCGAAGGATCACATATCCTTCGAGGTCCATCCTTCGATGGATATCTTTCGAGCTCATCGAAGGATATACAATCCTTCGATGCCTTATCCTTCGACACCAACATTAAACAACCATAACTTGTCTAGCAAACACACACGGTCAACCGAATAACCCTCTCGTTTGACCACTTCAAACGAGCGGGTCTATACACGTTCGATAGACCGTTTCACTAACTATTACAAATTCAGCGTAAAATAATAACTAATCTATTCGACAAGCATCGGACACAAAATCTGCATCAACAAATTCCCCCTTGTCCGTTGCTTTGTCTTTATCTTCTATAGTTGTAGACTCGTCTCGAACTTCGATGGTCTTTGGTCTTCGAGTTCTCAAAACTCTGATGTCCTTTCAAGTCTTCAATGTCGGAGGATCTTCAAAGTCTTCACGTATTGAAAGCAGAGAGTGTATCAACAAACTACCCGTATCATGTAGGAAGTGTGTTAACAAACTCCCCCTTAACATAAGCTCCCCCTTGAGTTATGCTCGTGAAATACTTTATCTTTATGAAGTGAGATCCTTGTGGTGTTGACGATGGTCAGTGGCAACTCGATCATCTTCATCATTTGAGTGCCATCATGTCGTGTCTTCATTCCAAAGCTTTGTCATCGACCACGTTCTCCTAGCCTTTAGAATCTGCACATGCAAGAAATCTAAACGCGTAATGAGAACAACTGCTTGGAATATAGGTAATCATAAACAAGTGACACACGGATGACCATGTCACAATCAAACACCGTCCGACAGTTTGAAAGTTTTTCAAATTTATCAATTTCAGATTTCAACTTTCAAAACATGCAAATTTCGACCGTTTATGAAGATTTAGTTAATTTGGTTTTCGTTCAGGTTTCAGGCAACGAAGACTCGAGTTCCAACATCGTACGATCGAAAATAAAATAGAAATAAATTTTTTTTTTGGCTTTTATAAAGTTTAAATTAAAACACACCTAAAATCTTTTTGGTATTTTTTTTTTTACTTTTCTAAATGTAAATACTGAAAGCAGTAAATAAATATATACATACATTCTTTTTGCGAGTTTCGAGGGTAAGAGAATCATATCAGTGTACGGTCATGCCAAAACACTCTTGTTGTTCAGTTAGTTAACATTAAGATAAGCATCCTATAACAATTATCGGTATTGTTGTCCACTTAAGCTCAACTTATCAGATGTAATCATGTTTAGGAGATACGTTAATGTATGATTTATACTTAACGACCGGTGTTCATCCACATCACGACACATTCCCGTATCAAGGTATGCACGAGGGTTCATCTTACCGGTGAGTATACCGATTATCATCTGTTTGACCGTATATGATGTGAGATTCTCACTTATTTTGATTTGAAAACAAGCCCTATGTGATAGAATCACTTATTGATGAGGAACTTGATTTTCATATGCATGAGGGCACAGGAGCAAGTCCGTGAACAGGTCAGTACTTCCGTACAGCAGAGAGACGAACTTGACTCCCGGATAAATGTGATATTTTATCACTTATTGATGTGGACATGTGATTGTTTATCACTTATTGAGGTCGAATGCAGTATGAGATATGTACACGTATGTATGGTATCATGGAAGAACTTAGACTTTGTCTTTTATAGAAACAACCATGATACCCAGATGATAAACAGCATAAACCCCGAATATCTCAGAACCTCGGCAATCTATCAAACGAAATTTCGGTACTAAGACCATATGCCAATGAATGGTTCCCACCTGGTCTTCAGTCGGTTTAAGATTTATATCACCCTGCACACTTTAAAATGATTGTGAGCCTACCGATACATCTTATATAGAGCTGCTTATCGTTTTTCATTTAGGGTTTAAAGAGGCTTGGATAGACCACTGATGTACTATCATTTTCTCTTTTGCTCGCCAGGAAACTCATTTTTGATTTTCTATTGTTTTTGAGTTTTTGAAATTTTTCGATGTTTTTGGATTTTCATATTTTTGGATTTACTCCCCCTAAAATCAATAAACTAAGAGAAATTTAAAACACCAAGATATTTACAAAAATGATTTCCCAATGTTGGTTTTACTCTTGCTTGACCTTAATGCCGGTTACCCAAATTAAGTTTTTTTTTTTTACCAGAAAAGATTTATCGAATTTTGGGAAAATCAGAAATTGGGCAATTGGGCACATTGTAAGATACTGCCCATACTTGCAAAAATTGAAAGTGTTGGCGCAGCTTGATGTAATCATTGTTTTGAAGGTTATCATTGTTTTGAAGGTTATCATTGTAAGGTTATCACGGGTTTGATCCCGAAACCCAATTGTAAGGTTATCACGGGTTTGATCCCGAAACCCAATTGTAATCGGGCCGACTTGTAATGTTTACTACCGGATTAATACAAAGTTTTGTGGGTTTTTGTTCAAGATGTAAAAATGGTGAAAATGAGAAAAACTCAGATCTGGACCCGAATATTCAGATCTGTGATAAAACGAGTGTTGGGTTTTATGTTTTTCTCCTAAATACTCAAGTTTTCTTCATCAAAGATCGTTTACGAAGTGTTTTCATAAATCTGCAGTTTTAAACAGTTGCTGTGTTCTTGAAGTTTTTGATATCTTCATACTTCGAAAGATATCTTCATACTTCGAATGATCAGTTATTAAGTTCGAAAGATCAACACAAAACTTTGAAAGATCAAAAGAATTCATCGAAGGTTCAAAACATAATCTCGAAGGATCAACACAAAATTTTGAAAGATCAGATATTTTCCTTTTATTCTCGAAGGATCAACACAAAATTTTGAAAGATCAAGATATTTTGTGGGAAACTCGAAGGATCAGATATTTATTCTTGTTTTCGAAGGATCTTCAACAATTACGAAGGATTGATTGGGGGTATAACTGGACATATATTTCGAAAGATAGCAAGACTTCGAAAGTTTGTTTGTTGTTTTTGATCACCGCCCAAAGTTCAGTGTCCAAGAAACCACCACAATAGTCTAATAATTTTTGTTGTTTGTGGTTTGTGATCACCACTTAAAGGCACCAACAAAAGTAAATAATTTGTTTGTGTTCTCGGCCCAAGATACCGCCCTAAAGCACTGCCTTTGTGTTGATTGGGGAACCGCCCAAGACACCCACTAACCTTTGGGCTGTTTGTTGTCTGGGTTATTGGCCCAAGGCACCGTCCAACAACAAGAAATTAAATAATTTCATCGATCAAGGAGCCGCACCAATCAACCAATAATTTGTTTTGTTTGCTGTTAGTTGTGCGCCGCCAAGTGACAATACTCATTAATCCTTTCACCGTCCATTTTTTTTTGATCAGAGGCACCGCCCCAAGTCACCTCTAATTTTTGTTATTTTTTGTTAGTGATTGCCGCCAAATAGACCACTAATAATTGTTTGATTATTGTTAGTGGTGCACCACCCAAGTAACAAACAAACCTTGTTTGTTTGCTGTTGGTATTCCGGCCCAAGGCACCGCTTCCCACAAGAAACTAAATAATTTTCAAAAGCCCACTTTCTGTTTGAGTGTTGTGCACCGCCCAAGTTGTTGTTGGTGTTCAATTAAATCAGGCCGACGGCCCATGTGCTTCAATTAAAGATTAAATCATTTCCACCGCCCAAGTAGCCAATAAATTTTGATTATTTGTTGTGCACGGCCCACGTTTAGAAAATCACCAAAGCCCAAGATCTACTAATCATTTTTATTTTCGTTTGTATCAACTTACGAAATATCATCTTTCGAGACCGGTTTGGTGTTTGTCTTTCGTGTGATCTTTCGGTTGATCCTTCGACAGTGAAAAATACACGTGTACAAATTTTATCTCCATCAAGGGCCGAATCTCCCACACCATCTCGAATTACTGCAGAAATGGGAACAAACGGTCAATGGGATCCATCCGCGTGGACTATAACATCCTTGGCTCCGCAATCATCTGATACGCAATCATCTGCTTATCAATCTGAAATAGATTTCAGGAATGCTTGGATACAGGCTATTGCCCCACGTTCAGCTGCCATGATATCTGCAAATCAGTGGGCATCTGTTACAAAAAATGTCCTCCCCCAATGAGTCACAATTACTCATTGGGGGATAACCTTACAATTGTAATCAAACTCGAAATTGTAATCAAACTCTGATAGGCATTCTGGATAACCTTACACTCGAAATTGCATCTGTTGGAGCCGGCTTTACAGCTGCGATCGAAACAGTGGAAAACAAGGAAGTAAGCAAACTCTGCACTTATTATGGTTCATCCTCTGATGATGATAAGTGCAGAGTTTCTGCCAGTGTCGGTAGATACATCAATATTTTAACCCCAAACCGAATCATGAACACACCCAAACATTTAACCTTATCAAGGATAGGGTATCTTACAATAGGGTATCTTACAATTGTAATAGATTTCTCAGTAATAGACCTTCAAAACAATTGTAATAGACCTACAATTGGTATCAGAGCTTTTTCCTTTCAACCTTACCACGAAGGATGAGCAATCGAAGGATTATGTCTATCCTTCGACCAGACCTGCTGTGTATGGGTTTGATCCCAAAAACCCAAATTAGTTATTATTTTACGCTGAATTTGTAATAGTTAGTGAAACGGTCTATCGAACGTGTATAGACCCGCTCGTTTGAAGTGGTCAAACGAGAGGGTTATTCGGTTGACCGTGTGTGTTTGCTAGACAAGTTATGGTTGTTTAATGTTGGTGTCGAAGGATAAGGCATCGAAGGATTGTATATCCTTCGATGAGCTCGAAAGATATCCATCGAAGGATGGACCTCGAAGGATATGTGATCCTTCGAGGTATATGTGTATCTTTCGAAGACTGTCTGATCGATAGATGATGTTTCGATCAGACTGTCTGATCCTTCGACCGTGCAACCTGTGTTTGGTATAAATACCAACACCTTGTCATTTGCAACATAAGAGTGAGAGCACAAGTGTGTGCAAGAGAGTGAGTGGAGGTTTGAGACCTCACCGGGAGAAATCACCACTTGGTCTTGGTTTCTCCCCGGATGTATACTTCTTTGGTATTAGTTCGGTTATCATGTAATCGGGCCGACTTGTAATGTTTACTACCGGATTAATACAAAGTTTGTTTGTTTATCCTCTCTTATCTCTTCCGTCTTTGAACATAATCATGAAAATCACGGGTTTGATCCCGAAACCGGGACCTACAATTGGTATCAGAGCCATGGTGCCCGATTTAGTAAAACTAACCGTTTACTAAGTCACATGTGCTCTAGATCTGTGATTTTTGTGGGTTTTTGTTCAAGATGTAAAAATGGTGAAAATGAGAAAAACTCAGATCTGGACCCGAATATTCAGATCTGTGATAAAACGAGTGTTGGGTTTTATGTTTTTCTCCTAAATCTTCAAGTTTCCATCATCAAAACTTGTGTACAAATGTTTTCATCGAATCTGCAGATTTTCCCAGGCTTCTGTGTTCTTGATGTTCTTCACATCTTCATAATTTGAAAGATGTAAAGAACATCGAAGGATCAACTTCCACCCACAACATCTTCGAAGGATCAATCTTGTTTCGAAGGGTCAATTTTTTTTAAAGATCAGTTCTGATATGATAGCAGCTGATGTTTGTCAGATCCAGATCTGACATGTGCCCGAAAAGTCAACTTCACAACATCGAAAGGTCAAAACAATTATTCGAAGGGTCACCATTCATTTTCGAAGGGTCAACCCAATTTTTTTTTTCTCTCGAAAGAACACCTACTCTGTCTTGAAAGATCACCTTTATCCCTCACAGTTTCGAAGGGTCAGTTATCTTTTCGAAAGGTCAGATTTTCATACTTCGAAAGATCAATCTTACCAAACAACTTCGAAAGGTCTCTCACAACCTTGAAAGATCAGCAAATCCGAAGGATAACAACAATTTCGAAGCATCATCCTTGTTTCACTTCGATAGATCATCTGTGTATTGTCGAAAGATCATTAACATCAATATGTTCGAAGGATCTGTGTCTATCTTTCGATTGATCCAGATTTCGAAGGATCCAGGTGTGATGAAACTAGGCATTGGTGGCTGAGCTGTTGTTTATCGAAGAGAGAGAGAAAGAACGGCTGCTGCTACTGTTGTTGATTAAAAAAAAAAAAAAAAGGGTCAAACCTAAATGATAATGTTAGCGGCAGTCTTTGTCTTGTTTCGGATCGATGAGGTTTTATGGGACTTGGGATTGATGGGATAATTAATGCTCACATGGGTTAACTCTTGGGCCCATTAAGATGTCGGCTGTGATGTTTTCATTAAGGGTTGTTGACTTTTGATGAGAAAGTGACTGTGAATGCTTGTTGTGTATCCAAGAAAGTGAAGCAATGGATAAGACAACATGAAGTTGTCGGCTGAATCTTGGAGTTAAGATTGTTGACTATTGGACCTTTTGTACAAAGAATTCAATTGGACCTTTTGTACAAAGAATTCAATTGGGCCGCATGGATTTTGGGAGGTGGACAGTTTGCTTATATAATTGATTTTTATTTCAAAGTTTAAATGGCTTTAGGCAAACTGCTCATTGATTGGACCAACAAAATCAGATGAATGTCTCGAAGGATCAATCTTTGCACCAAATTCATGCATAAGACAAATTTTTGACATCATCATGACATCACAATAATGATGTCATGGTGATGTGTAAACGGGAATGGGTTTGTGGCGCTCCGTGCTTCGCGTGTCGAACTCTGGGACGCACGACGGAGGAATGTCGTGACGTCGGGCTTGAGCCGGACATAACCGTGTCGAAACCGAGTCGAACCGAGCCGAGTCGCGTCCACACAAAGTGTATCAATGTGAAAATCTAGCGCCTAAAGTTATATTTTGCTAGTTAAAAAAAAAATCCATTGGAACAAAGGTTTTTGATGCAGAGTGGGGTCGGGTATTTGCGGAGTTGATTTGAACCGCGCTTCTAAATGTCAACGTCAAAACTCGTATGAATTTGGGAGCGCGCGGGGTGATGCAGCATGATGAAAACAAGAGATGATGAAAACTTGATGTTTGAAAATTGTGGGGTAGTCACGGTTACCGATGCAATGACAAAAATGGTAACGCGACTATTATGGGCCAAAAACAACACAGTATGTTCGCTTCCGCTTGTCATTCAATGAAGATTGACGACAGTTCCGCTCAGTGGAGGGAATTGGTGAACATTTGACGACAGTTTCTTTGAAGTGGAAAGAATCTGTTAAGGTTTAGAGATTTACCAAAGAAATGGGGGGATAAAAATTTTCAGATGTTGAATTTCTTCGGTAAATTTCTAAACGCAATCATAGGTATGCTTAAAGATCAAGACTTGATGCAGTTGTTATAGAATGGAATCCTTATCAAATGCCGGTTGGAGTATTGGAAGATCAGCGGAAGATCGGTCAATTGAGCCTTTTGAGGAAATTGCACAACACTCGACTTGGATACGCGTACTTTGAGGGGGAAGTTTTATACAATGAACATCAAGATACTACTTACCTGGATCATCGGTCAAGGGGGAATTTGTTTACACAGAGTGTAACACCTCGAATTTTTGTGTCCAATGATGTGTTAACACGTGTCATTTGTTTACACGTGGCATCTATAATAAATAAAGGACTAATTTTGGCAAACCTTGAAAGTATATAAATTCGAGGGTTATAAATGTCAACAAGGGTAAATATACTGTATAGTATCCCTAAATAATGCTTAAACCTTCAAACGAATAAATTATAGATCGTACAAAAATAAAACGCGGAAGAAAGTGAGAGATTACAAACTACAGGGGTTAACTGTGTCAACATGTTTAATAATACCTCTGAGTGACCCTTTAACGTCCCAAAGACTTTGTAACGGTATTATACCCTCACTAAAATAATATATATGAATTTCGCGAAGTTTCGATATGAAACAAGAAAGTTACGATCGAATTCGTAGAAGAAGGGTTAAAAGCGTCAACAATGAAAGTTAAGGCTTTCAGAATAATTAAATAAATAAACCGGGGACTTAATAGCGCGGGTAATTAACACGAGGCCCCTATCGGTAAATAACCAAGGGCCAAACCGCAAAGTTACCCCTTCAAATCCGAAAGGTCAGGCAAATCATTACGAAAGATTTCGTTATTAATGGCCCGATTCTGTAATCATTACAAAAAGATTTAAAAATCCTGAAATATTAACCTTAGGCGACCCGCGTAAGGTTTCAACATAAGTTGAGGCGGGCCGCGAGCCCCCTATATTTCGCGTCTGATGTTTGATCTTTAGGCGACCCGCATTAAAACACATGGGAACTCCCATGCGGGCCGCGTAAAGTGCCCAGATGCAGAATTATAGTAACTACTTGGCTTTTGGAACTTGTGAACGATCATGCACATAATTATGGGGCATGGGCACCCTATGCTCAACCCATACACTTAGGGGACACCTACCATTACCTCTGGTCAGATGGTAGTGCTTGCAATGATCAATAAGGCTTGGCATTGGCTATAAATAGCATGCCTTAAGCATAACAATTCACACAACTCAAAAACACTTATATCTGATCATTCAAGAGCTCCCTAGCTTCTCTTCTGTTCTCTAATCAAGAGTTAACTTCTGTAAGTCGTTCATAACCATTTTGGTTTCACATTTCCATAGTTATAGCCTATAAACGCAACCGTCGTAACTAACGGTTGTCATTGCAATATCTTGCAAATGATTCAGTCTTATGACGAATCAAAAATGGTTATGAGTTGGTATTTATGTGGGTATTAAACCTCTAAAAGGGTTCCCCTGATCACCACTCTAACTATGTCAAATATCGAGTCAAACGCGCGGTTAAAAAGTCAACAGAAAGCTATTTTGGCGATTTATGCGTAATCTGTAATATATATGTTATGGAACCTGTTTTGATAATCATAAAACATGATAATAAGTGTATAAACTTGTTTGCGCTCGTTTGAATCGATCATTTGCTATATTGAACCGGTTCGGAGCCGAATGTCGCAAAAGTTTGACTTTTGCTTTGACTTCAGTTCTGACCCGTTTTAGTGAGGTATAAATATACCTGAGGACTCTCTTAGGACCAGGTCACATGTTGGTATAAGCCTCTGTGGTCGGTTCATGAGTTATCCGAGTCTTTAGCGCATTTCCGTCATTCGCCTAAAAGTTGACCGTAACGGCCTTTTAAAATTAAAACGAGTATTTCGGACACGTGAACGGACCAAAACCTTGCTTGTTAAATTATAAGCATGTCCCTAAAGTTTCACGTCAATCCGAGGACTAGAATGAGAGTTATGCTAAAAGGCGCACTTTTAAGAAAGTTTTGTAATTAACGGCGCAATTAGCATAACGCCCATCTAACCCAAGTTTCGGCACCAAAACTTTTACCCACTGTGGTAAAATAATATTTTGGGAATTTTAAAGATTTTTAATGATTTTTACCTTGCTCATAACCTGCGGTTATGGCTACGGTTCGGTTAATACCGAATACGCCCTTTTTGGCCAAAACGGGAGTTCTACAAGGTCTTTTGACCCGATTCCAGTTGCTACTGGTTTTAAATAATAAATAAAGTATTTTAAGCTTTATAAGCTGTTCGGGAAACTCAGATTTCCTGTAGAACTCGAAAATCCCTTTTAAAGTCTTTAAAATAACCGAAAAGCCCCTACGGGGCATAATATTAACTTAAACTCGTTACGGGCATTACGGAAGGTATCCTACTGATACCAAAATACTTTTAAGGCATATTGACTTAGGAAATAAGCGTACGACTCTTATGGTTAACCGTTTCGCCTATTTGCGCACACGGTACGGCCCACGGAACTAGTTTTCGTGCAATAGCCGATATGGGTCAAATTATGTTATTTGAACCCCAAAATCCAGAGTATGAACTATAAACCCATATAAAACAAACCACTGAACTTGTTGGGTCCAAATCATACTCCATTCTCGGTTTTCGCCTTTTCGTGCGAATTAACCATATCTATATATCGGAACCTACCGGTCTAGGCTACGGCCATTATAACGACCCGTTAGGATTCTAAGAGGTTAATTAAAACCTTCGTTCCAGATTAGGAGCCCCAGTAAAAGCTATCGGTGACTTGATCTAAATTAAGGATTAATACTTGCAAAGGTAAATACTTTTGACTTATTTCCCCTATATGGGCTTGGGTTACGGTATATTAATACCGCTTGATTGAGCATTATATTCATCCATCGCTTAGGTGGATAACTAAATAATATGATCGGCTCATTTAAACAGTTTTGTTGCTTAAAAGCCTTTGGGGGGTTTAATGACCGTTGTCCCGGATATCCTTGGCATCATTTTACGAAATGGCCACGACCATCGACATCCCGGTGTAGGCGTACACCCGGTACAAAGTGTCGACATTAGAACTAAAAGACGTAGCCGTTGGTTTCTGTACTACGGTTTTACGCAAACGTGGTGTGTCTATAAATCTTTAACCCGGCACGACCCGGGCTACTGAACGCATAAAAGAACATGTAAAACGTTCACAAGATCATTATGAATTTTCCCAAGTTATAAAAGAGTTTGTGCCTTGTGCATTCAAATCAATTTTAATAAACATTTTCAAATGTGTCAGTTGAATGTATTTACCAGTGTAAACTGACGTATTTTCCCCAAAAAGATTAAGTGCAGGTACCTAAACGTAATTGGCTGGTATTAGCTCCCTAGCGTCGGGATAAGCCTCGCAAGCTTGATTGCAGTATCTAATGGAACAATACTTTATCTGTATTTACGATCCACTGTGGATATTCAACTTCTGTAATACATTTTGATATTACAATCAGAGGTTGAAATTATATATTTAAATTATGCTTCCGCTGTGCATTATATAATTGTGTGGTTTGACTATATTGTTGCCAACATCGTCACGGTAATCCCCCACCGGGCCCACCTGTGAGACACGTGGAAATCGGGGTGTGATAGGTTGGTATCAGAGCCAACATTGAGTGAATTAAACACTATCCTAATGTGTTTAATCTCAGTGACACAATTGCACATACTTGAGTCTAGACAAGAACTTAGGACAAATTCGGATTAATACTCCTTTTTGTCTTTATTTTCGATTTAAATTTTAATAAGTTTTGGAGCAGGAAAATGCCACCTGTTATATTCCGAGGAAGAGGAAGGGGACGAAGAGGCCGAGGAGAAATCGTGACACATCACGATCAAGAAGCTGGACCATCTGGTACAAGACATCCTTCGATGACAAGGAGCGAAGAGCCACAACGACGAAGAGATCTTTACGAACCAGCGAGGCATTCCACTTCGCACAGCTCGACGCCATCCTACCGGCACTCCTTTGGACCAGATTCAGAAAATAATCCCAACAACCCACAACCTTCCTTCATACCTCTACAACGTTCGGTTTCGCACCGGAATTATGACGACCCTAGTCCATACTACGTAGCTCAGTTTAATCCGGCTGACTACATACAGGAACCTTCAGGATTTGTTCCGCTAGGTCCACAAGACCACTTTTCTGAAGATCCCATGGAGGAAGATGAGGATCCAACTGAACCAGCTCGTGGTACGCCCACGCATCCGATAGAAGTATCTGATGGATCTTCATATCATGGTCCGCAGTATCAAGGCCCAGATAGCTTTATGGCGTTGTTTGACCGACATGAGTGGTACAACACACCATCTCATCAGACACAACAACCGAGACATCCACAGGATCCCTCTGAGGATTCACGCTTTGAGGCAGTTACGCCACCACCTCCGCCACCGGCACAACCAGTTGTACCTGATCCGCCGAGGCGTAGGAGGACCAATGCTCGTATGTCTACACGAGGAGGAGGGGGTAACCACTTCAGCACTCCTCAACATTCTAGTAGTAGCCACTATCCGCCACTACATGAAGAAGGACCTTCAAGTCCTATACAAGAAGCGAACTCTGCACCTACTGCACGAAATTCGCCACCATTTGGGTATGACCAACCCATACCAGCTTACACAGGTCCAACGGCTTACAACCCGTTTGAACCGTCGCAAGCACAATACAACTACGGCTATGAGCGCGACCCATATGTGGTGTCGGCTAGATATAATGCGCGCTACCCTGACGGAGCACATGGAAACATGGGACCACCGGACTACTCAGCTCATGGGTATCCAATACCTCCCAGACCTCCAGTTCCGCATCAAGCGCCACAACCACGATTTTCTCCTCCTGAACAGGAAGAAATACTCCATCGACTAGATCGTGTGGAGAGAGAATTCGAGGAAGAAAAGAAAAGCCACCGAGGATTTCTCAAAGGCTTGGCGAATTTACTAAAGGGCAAAAAGAAGAAACGTGACCACTAGCCCTTAATAGTAGTATGAATGTAATTTCTACTTTAAAATAAGTCCCTGCGTGGACAACTTATCGTATTTCAGTCCCTACATGGACTTATCTTCAGTCCTTGCATGGACACCTATCTTATATTAGTCCCTGCGTGGACTTATCACTTATTTTAAAACCTCTATGGAGGTATGTATTATTTGAAAGACCCGTTTAGGGCAATATGTAATTGTATTTGAAATTTCGGAATGTATGTTATGAGTTTTGTTTTAATATATATAAAAATAAATCAAAACCATTCCTTTTATATTGATCTGCCTAATAAAGAATCTTAAGGGGGTGAAACCTAGCTTGGGGTCTTTTAAGATCAGTCAAGATGGTACGACCTAGCTGAAAAGATTCTGATTCCCTGTTAACCTCTGTACGCATGTTAACATTCATGGCAGATGTGATTCGTTATAATCACGCACGTCATTCCTATACAATAATCCTTTAAGGATTTCAAAACCCAACTAAATGATATATAAATCGTGGGTTAGATCACCAACAAAGGTGATCAATATTATAAAGACATCCATTTAGCGATGCAACGCCTACGGGCCAATATTATAAAGACATCCATTTAGCGATGCAATGCCTACGGGCCAATATTATAAAGACATCCATTTAGCGATGTAGTGCCTACGGGCCAGTATTATTAAAACATCCATTAGTGATGTAGTGCCTACGGGCCAGTATTATTAAAACATCCATTAGTGATGCAGTGCCTACGGGCCAGTATTATTAAAACATCCATTAGTGATGCAGTGCCTACGGGCCAGAATTATTAAAACATCCATTAGTGATGTAGTGCCTACGGGCCAATATTATCAAAACATCCATTAGAGGTGTAGTGCCTATGGGCCATAATAATTGTCTTATAAGACAAAAGGCAGTAGTAGTCTATGACTCTCTGTCAGAAAGAGATCAAAGAACTACGGTTCAACTCTCTATGCCTTTGATTCTCTGAAATCTCGGCTAACATTATAAAACATCATCATGATTAGGCTTTATGCCGCCAATACTATTTATATAGTTGAAATAGGAGATATTCAGATCCTAATATTTAATGAAATAATAAGTTAACCAGATATGGTCTCTGTACCATGGTTGACAAATTGTCATAAAAGACAATTTTATAATAATCTCCTAAATTAAAATTTTGTTATCTTCTGTAACAGATTCAAGTTACAATGGCGGATCCCAATGGAGACAACAGCCACACAAACGAAGATGACTATGACAATGCGTCAGTACATTTGACAGGCGCACAGCTAAAGGCTCTGATCAACAATGCTGTCCAGGCAGCTATTGATCGTCAAAATACTGAGTCTCAAGGCAGATCTGTGTCAAAACCACCCTCTAAACCAAAGACACACTCCAAACCACCCTCTGAACCCAAGAAAGATGACGACAAGCATTCGTCTACTGAGCACAGCGTTCACCGCGATAGAGAATATACTGATGCGTCCAGTGCTAAGGGTTGCACCTATAAATACTTTGTATCATGCAAGCCCCGTGAATTTACAGGGGAGAAAGGTGCGGTTGACTGTATCACCTGGCTGGACGAGATGGACACGATTGTGGACATCAGCGGGTGCGCTGAGAGGGACGTGGTTAAGTTTGTGTCCCAGTCATTCAAGGGCGAGGCCCTGGCGTGGTGGAGAGCTCTGGTGCAGGCTTCAGGTAAGTCTGCTTTGTACAAAATGTCATGGGGGGAGTTTATTACCCTCATAAAAGAGAACTACTGCCCTCAGCACGAGGTTGAGAAGATTGAGGCTGATTTTGTCTCACTGGTGATGACAAACCTGGATTGTCAAGCTTATCTGACAAGCTTTAACACTATGTCACGCCTAGTGCCATATCTTGTGACACCAGAATCAAGGAGGATTGCCCGATTCATTGGGGGCTTAGAGCCGGCGATCAAGGCCAGCGTAAAGGCTTCTAGGCCAACGACCTTCAGGTCAGTTACTGACCTCTCCTTGTCTCTTACACTTGATGCTGTCCGTCTGAGGGCACAAAGGAGCAAGGAGGCTGAAAAGCGAAAGCGTGAGGATGATACCTCACGAAAGTCCGGTAAAAAGCACCGTGGAAACGGTGAGGGCAAAAGAGGGTCGGAGGCAAGAAAGGAGGGGCAAGCTGATGGAAGACCTCACTGTAAGGTCTGCAAGAAACCTCACTCCGGGAAGTGTAGGTTTGCGTCTGGTTCACAGTCGCAACAAAGGACTCCACCCTGTGGGCTATGCAAGTCCAAGGAGCATAAGACAGTGGAGTGCAAAAAGATAAAGGACGCAACCTGCTTTAATTGTAATGAAAAGGGGCACATAAAGAGTAATTGCCCGAAGTATGCCAAGAAGGCGGAAGAAACGAAGAAATCAAATGCGAGAATTTTTCGCCTGGATGCAAAGGAAGCGGTCAAGGACGACAATGTGCTTACAGGTACTTTTCTCGTAAATAATATATTTGCAAGAGTACTGTTCGATTCTGGCGCTGATAAGTCCTTTGTAGACCAGAAATTTTGCCAACTAATAAATATGCCAATCAAAACCCTTGACGTGAAATACGAAGTAGAGTTAGCAGACGGCACGATAGAAACCGTCTCTACTATCCTAGAAGGATGTGAAATATCCATTAGGAACCATTCTTTTCCTTTATCTCTACTTCCTTTCAAACTTGCGGGTTTTGACATCGTGCTAGGCATGGACTGGTTATCCCATAACCAGGCCCAAATCATTTGTGGCAAGAGGCAAATAGTTTTAAAGACTCCGAGTGGTGAATCTCTTACCATTCAAGGAGATACGCATTACGGATTGCCCGAAGACGTATCTATGCTGAAAGCTTCAAGGTGTTTGAACAGAGGCTGTGTAATTTACATGGCTCAGGTGATAATTGAAGAACCAAAGCCGAAGATCGAGGATCTTCCTGTCATTTCTGAATACCCCGAGGTTTTTCCTGAAGAACTACCTGGTTTGCCACCAGATAGACAAGTGGAGTTCAGAATTGACATCATTCCTGGAGCAGCTCCGATAGCAAGAGCACCCTACAGATTAGCGCCGACGGAAATGAAAGAACTAAGGACCCAGTTGGATGAACTGCTGGCGAAAGGTTTTATCAAACCTAGTTCATCTCCCTGGGGAGCTCCTGTCCTATTTGTAAAGAAGAAGGACGGATCGATGCGGTTGTGCATCGACTATAGAGAGCTGAATAAAGTTACCATAAAGAACAGATATCCTTTACCAAGGATCGATGATCTGTTCGACCAGCTGCAAGGAGCAAGCTACTTCTCCAAGATCGACTTAAGGTCGGGTTATCATCAACTAAGGGTCAGAGATGAAGATGTACACAAGACTGCATTTAGGACTCGCTATGGTCATTACGAGTTCCTAGTGATGCCTTTTGGGCTCACAAATGCACCGGCTGCGTTCATGGATCTCATGAATCGTGTTTGCAAGCCGTATCTAGATAAATTCGTTATAGTCTTCATTGACGATATCCTTATCTATTCCAAGAACCAAGCTGACCACGAGAAGCACCTCCGTTGCATTCTCGAATTACTACAACGTGAGAAACTCTACGCCAAATTCTCGAAATGTGAATTCTGGCTACGAGAAGTTCAGTTTTTAGGACACGTTGTGAGTGAGCGTGGTATCCAAGTGGATCCCGCTAAAGTGGAGGCAGTCATGAACTGGCAAGAGCCGAAGACGCCTACCGAAATTCGTAGCTTCCTGGGTTTAGCAGGATACTACCGGAGATTTATTGAAAATTTTTCAAGGATTGCTGCGCCCTTGACTTCCTTGACCAAGAAGAAAGAAAAGTACATCTGGGGCCCGAAGCAGCAAGAGTCCTTTGAAATACTGAAGCAGAAGCTAAGCAACGCACCTGTGTTGACCTTACCTGAGGGTACTGATGAATTCGTGGTTTACTGCGATGCATCACACACAGGCATGGGATGTGTTCTTATGCAGAAGGGCAAGGTGATTGCCTATGCTTCAAGACAATTAAAGGTGCATGAAAAGAATTACACCACCCATGACTTGGAGTTGGGTGCCGTTGTATTTGCACTTAAGCTGTGGAGGCACTACCTTTATGGTATTAAATTTGTGATTTATTCAGATCACAAAAGCCTTCAGCACCTGTTCAACCAGAAGGAGTTGAACATGAGACAGCGCCGTTGGATGGAAACCCTGAATGATTATGACTGTGAAATCAGGTACCATCCCGGCAAGGCGAATGTAGTCGCCGATGCATTGAGCAGGAAAGAAAGGGTAAAACCCATTCGAATCAATGCCAAGAGCATTGAAGTTAAAAATAATTTGATTGAAAGGATTTTGGCTGCACAGCGAGAGGCTGTGTTGGAAGCTAATTATCCTAATGAAAAGCTGGGAGTAACTGAGGAGCAGTTGACTCTTAGCAAGGATGGAATTCTTAGGCTGAATGGACGTATATGGGTTCCGATTTATGGGGGACTACGAGATGTTGTTCTCCAGGAAGCCCATAGTTCCAAATACTCAGTCCATCCTGGTGCTGATAAAATGTACCAAGACTTAAAGGCAAATTATTGGTGGATAGGCTTGAAAAAGTCTGTAGCCGCCCATGTAGCAAAGTGCTTGACTTGTGCTCAAGTCAAAGCCGAGCACCAAAAGCCGTCTGGCTTGCTACAACAGCCTGAACTTCCCGAGTGGAAGTGGGAATGCGTAACTATGGACTTCATAACCAAGTTACCCAAGACCAGGAAAGGAAATGATACAATATGGGTCATAGTCGATAGGCTGACTAAATCAGCTCATTTTCTACCCATCAAGGAGACGTATAGCTCCGATATGTTAGCCCAACTTTATGTTGATAAGATTGTAGCCTTACACGGCATACCTGTGTCTATTATCTCCGACAGGGATACTAGATACACATCTCACTTCTGGAAGAGTTTCCAGCAATCTTTGGGCACGCGTTTGAACTTTAGTACGGCTTACCATCCACAGACGGACGGTCAAAGTGAGCGTACTATCCAAACGCTAGAAGACATGCTTCGTGCATGTGCGATCGATTTAGGTGGTAACTGGGATAAAAACCTACCCCTGATCGAATTCTCCTACAATAATAGCTACCACACCAGCATAAAGGCTGCGCCTTTTGAGGCATTATATGGTAGGAAATGTAGATCGCCTGTTTGTTGGGCGGAAGTAGGAGAGGTCCAGTTATCGGGACCAGAGATTGTTTTCCAGACAACGGACAAGATTGTCCAGATTCGGGAACGTCTCAAGGCTGCCCGCGATAGGCAGAAGAGCTACGCTGATCCAAAGCGTAAGGATTTTCACTTCGAAGTGGGTGAAAAGGTATTACTTAAGGTATCACCCTGGAAGGGGGTGATGCGTTTCGGCAAGAAAGGCAAACTGAGTCCGAGATACATAGGACCTTTTGAGGTCATTGAACGGGTCGGATCAGTTGCCTATAAGTTGAACTTGCCTGAAGAGCTCAATGGAATTCACAATGTGTTCCACATCTGCAATCTCAAAAAGTGCTTCGCCGATGAATCATTGGTGATTCCACACACAGATGTGCATATAGATGAGAGCTTAAAATTTATAGAAAAACCTTTGTCGATTGAAGATCGACAGGTGAAGAAGCTTCGCAGAAAGCACGTACCGATTGTAAAAGTCAAATGGGATGCTCGTAGAGGTCCTGAATATACGTGGGAAGTCGAAGCTACAATGAAAGAAAAATACCCCTATTTATTTGAGTAAATCTCGGGTCGAGATTTATTTTAAGGGGGTGAGGATGTAACACCTCGAATTTTTGTGTCCAATGATGTGTTAACACGTGTCATTTGTTTACACGTGGCATCTATAATAAATAAAGGACTAATTTTGGCAAACCTTGAAAGTATATAAATTCGAGGGTTATAAATGTCAACAAGGGTAAATATACTGTATAGTATCCCTAAATAATGCTTAAACCTTCAAACGAATAAATTATAGATCGTACAAAAATAAAACGCGGAAGAAAGTGAGAGATTACAAACTACAGGGGTTAACTGTGTCAACATGTTTAATAATACCTCTGAGTGACCCTTTAACGTCCCAAAGACTTTGTAACGGTATTATACCCTCACTAAAATAATATATATGAATTTCGCGAAGTTTCGATATGAAACAAGAAAGTTACGATCGAATTCGTAGAAGAAGGGTTAAAAGCGTCAACAATGAAAGTTAAGGCTTTCAGAATAATTAAATAAATAAACCGGGGACTTAATAGCGCGGGTAATTAACACGAGGCCCCTATCGGTAAATAACCAAGGGCCAAACCGCAAAGTTACCCCTTCAAATCCGAAAGGTCAGGCAAATCATTACGAAAGATTTCGTTATTAATGGCCCGATTCTGTAATCATTACAAAAAGATTTAAAAATCCTGAAATATTAACCTTAGGCGACCCGCGTAAGGTTTCAACATAAGTTGAGGCGGGCCGCGAGCCCCCTATATTTCGCGTCTGATGTTTGATCTTTAGGCGACCCGCATTAAAACACATGGGAACTCCCATGCGGGCCGCGTAAAGTGCCCAGATGCAGAATTATAGTAACTACTTGGCTTTTGGAACTTGTGAACGATCATGCACATAATTATGGGGCATGGGCACCCTATGCTCAACCCATACACTTAGGGGACACCTACCATTACCTCTGGTCAGATGGTAGTGCTTGCAATGATCAATAAGGCTTGGCATTGGCTATAAATAGCATGCCTTAAGCATAACAATTCACACAACTCAAAAACACTTATATCTGATCATTCAAGAGCTCCCTAGCTTCTCTTCTGTTCTCTAATCAAGAGTTAACTTCTGTAAGTCGTTCATAACCATTTTGGTTTCACATTTCCATAGTTATAGCCTATAAACGCAACCGTCGTAACTAACGGTTGTCATTGCAATATCTTGCAAATGATTCAGTCTTATGACGAATCAAAAATGGTTATGAGTTGGTATTTATGTGGGTATTAAACCTCTAAAAGGGTTCCCCCTGATCACCACTCTAACTATGTCAAATATCGAGTCAAACGCGCGGTTAAAAAGTCAACAGAAAGCTATTTTGGCGATTTATGCGTAATCTGTAATATATATGTTATGGAACCTGTTTTGATAATCATAAAACATGATAATAAGTGTATAAACTTGTTTGCGCTCGTTTGAATCGATCATTTGCTATATTGAACCGGTTCGGAGCCGAATGTCGCAAAAGTTTGACTTTTGCTTTGACTTCAGTTCTGACCCGTTTTAGTGAGGTATAAATATACCTGAGGACTCTCTTAGGACCAGGTCACATGTTGGTATAAGCCTCTGTGGTCGGTTCATGAGTTATCCGAGTCTTTAGCGCATTTCCGTCATTCGCCTAAAAGTTGACCGTAACGGCCTTTTAAAATTAAAACGAGTATTTCGGACACGTGAATGGACCAAAACCTTGCTTGTTAAATTATAAGCATGTCCCTAAAGTTTCACGTCAATCCGAGGACTAGAATGAGAGTTATGCTAAAAGGCGCACTTTTAAGAAAGTTTTGTAATTAACGGCGCAATTAGCATAACGCCCATCTAACCCAAGTTTCGGCACCAAAACTTTTACCCACTGTGGTAAAATAATATTTTGGGAATTTTAAAGATTTTTAATGATTTTTACCTTGCTCATAACCTGCGGTTATGGCTACGGTTCGGTTAATACCGAATACGCCCTTTTTGGCCAAAACGGGAGTTCTACAAGGTCTTTTGACCCGATTCCAGTTGCTACTGGTTTTAAATAATAAATAAAGTATTTTAAGCTTTATAAGCTGTTCGGGAAACTCAGATTTCCTGTAGAACTCGAAAATCCCTTTTAAAGTCTTTAAAATAACCGAAAAGCCCCTACGGGGCATAATATTAACTTAAACTCGTTACGGGCATTACGGAAGGTATCCTACTGATACCAAAATACTTTTAAGGCATATTGACTTAGGAAATAAGCGTACGACTCTTATGGTTAACCGTTTCGCCTATTTGCGCACACGGTACGGCCCACGGAACTAGTTTTCGTGCAATAGCCGATATGGGTCAAATTATGTTATTTGAACCCCAAAATCCAGAGTATGAACTATAAACCCATATAAAACAAACCACTGAACTTGTTGGGTCCAAATCATACTCCATTCTCGGTTTTCGCCTTTTCGTGCGAATTAACCATATCTATATATCGGAACCTACCGGTCTAGGCTACGGCCATTATAACGACCCGTTAGGATTCTAAGAGGTTAATTAAAACCTTCGTTCCAGATTAGGAGCCCCAGTAAAAGCTATCGGTGACTTGATCTAAATTAAGGATTAATACTTGCAAAGGTAAATACTTTTGACTTATTTCCCCTATATGGGCTTGGGTTACGGTATATTAATACCGCTTGATTGAGCATTATATTCATCCATCGCTTAGGTGGATAACTAAATAATATGATCGGCTCATTTAAACAGTTTTGTTGCTTAAAAGCCTTTGGGGGGTTTAATGACCGTTGTCCCGGATATCCTTGGCATCATTTTACGAAATGGCCACGACCATCGACATCCCGGTGTAGGCGTACACCCGGTACAAAGTGTCGACATTAGAACTAAAAGACGTAGCCGTTGGTTTCTGTACTACGGTTTTACGCAAACGTGGTGTGTCTATAAATCTTTAACCCGGCACGACCCGGGCTACTGAACGCATAAAAGAACATGTAAAACGTTCACAAGATCATTATGAATTTTCCCAAGTTATAAAAGAGTTTGTGCCTTGTGCATTCAAATCAATTTTAATAAACATTTTCAAATGTGTCAGTTGAATGTATTTACCAGTGTAAACTGACGTATTTTCCCCAAAAAGATTAAGTGCAGGTACCTAAACGTAATTGGCTGGTATTAGCTCCCTAGCGTCGGGATAAGCCTCGCAAGCTTGATTGCAGTATCTAATGGAACAATACTTTATCTGTATTTACGATCCACTGTGGATATTCAACTTCTGTAATACATTTTGATATTACAATCAGAGGTTGAAATTATATATTTAAATTATGCTTCCGCTGTGCATTATATAATTGTGTGGTTTGACTATATTGTTGCCAACATCGTCACGGTAATCCCCCACCGGGCCCACCGGTGAGACACGTGGAAATCGGGGTGTGACACAGAGAAGATGATCACTTGACTGAAGATCGATGATTGCAGTTGCATTTTCAGCATTCGACAGCAACGGACAAGGGGGAATTTGTTGATGCAGATTTTGTGTCCGATGCTTGTCGAATAGATTAGTTATTATTTTACGCTGAATTTGTAATAGTTAGTGAAACGGTCTATCGAACGTGTATAGACCCGCTCGTTTGAAGTGGTCAAACGAGAGGGTTATTCGGTTGACCGTGTGTGTTTGCTAGACAAGTTATGGTTGTTTAATGTTGGTGTCGAAGGATAAGGCATCGAAGGATTGTATATCCTTCGATGAGCTCGAAAGATATCCATCGAAGGATGGACCTCGAAGGATATGTGATCCTTCGAGGTATATGTGTATCTTTCGAAGACTGTCTGATCGATAGATGATGTTTCGATCAGACTGTCTGATCCTTCGACCGTGCAACCTGTGTTTGGTATAAATACCAACACCTTGTCATTTGCAACATAAGAGTGAGAGCACAAGTGTGTGCAAGAGAGTGAGTGGAGGTTTGAGACCTCACCGGGAGAAATCACCACTTGGTCTTGGTTTCTCCCCGGATGTATACTTCTTTGGTATTAGTTCGGTTATCATGTAATCGGGCCGACTTGTAATGTTTACTACCGGATTAATACAAAGTTTGTTTGTTTATCCTCTCTTATCTCTTCCGTCTTTGAACATAATCATGAAAATCACGGGTTTGATCCCGAAACCGGGACCTACATCTTCACTTGAACTATCCTGATCCTTTGCCTCTTGTTCAAAGGTTGTGACTTTTTCAGACTGGGTACTAAATCCTTGAGCCTTTTGAGCTGCTGCTTCCTCATTCTTCTTCAGATAGCTTTCAAATGATTTATTCAAGAGATCAATTCCTTGCTCAATAGCTACAGATGGCTCCAGAGTAGTTTCATCTACCAGTCTTTGTTGTGGTTCTCCAGAAGACCCTGCAAAACAAATATTGATAGATTTATTAGAAAACTTATAACAATTAAAATCCTAATTGCCTTAAGACTGCCCCTTTCACTATACCCTTATTTCCATCCTTTGGAATAGAAACAGCAGGGGACGACTTTGGAGTTCTCTTCCTTTTCCCATCTCTTACACACCACCATCTTGTTTTCTTCTTAACCATTTCGCTCAACTTTGCATCTTCATTGTCGGAATCACTATTCTCATGTCTCCATTTCTCATTCTCAGGAGCAACATATTCTGGATCCTTTATCTTACATATCATTTGTTTCGTTTTTGCTTCATTTTCTTTGGTGATTCTTGTAATGGTATATTTCACTACGTTCCTCATATCCATGATGTCACTTTTGTTCTTAGGAAGATCCTTGATCTTATCATTTATCAACATCATGATGAATCTTGGATACATGATATATCTGTCTCCTTTACCTTGACAATTTTCTTTCATGTACTCAAAGATTATTTGGGAAATATTGTACTTTCTGTTCAATACCAAACTAGCCACTATATTCATGATATAATCGGATACTTCATCATAAGCTCCTTTCATGTGTGACAATGAGTGTACCATGCAGTGCATCAAGTATCTATAAGCCTTTGAAAAACTGGTTTTAGTCATCTTTCCATTAGGAAGACCAGAAAATCCCATTCTGCACCATAATCCTTTAGCAAGACGTTAAGACATGATTGTTGGATCATCATTAGAATCTTTCAAGTCTAGAACTCTTCTAACATCTCCAACATCAAACTTAAATTCTACATCGATGTCTTTTCCCGTTTGGTCCTTCTTTCTCAAAACTGAGTGTATCATCTTGTCTGATTCTTCATATCTTGCTGTGTTCCAGAAGGCTCTAACATGAGATTCATAAATAACGGTCTTATCAGACAAAGCCTTTGCCACTCTGCTTTCTCTCAAAAATTTGGCCATCTTTTCAACCACCGTTCCATCCGTGTTATCGGCATCAATTATGCAATAAACATTGTGACCTTTATATGTGTCCTTTCCTCTTCCCTGTAAATATATGTATTATTAATCATATGCACAGGTATTGATCCATGAGGATGAAAGATGAGAATTTTTGAAAATATTTCTAACACTGGGAAATCCTATGTGATAGAACTAGAGGATCGAATGGCTTGTCCGATCGGTTAGCATTGCTATCCGATCGGTTGGCTCATCTTGTGAAACTTGTTCTGGTAAGGCTGATCGATCGGTTAGCATGTCTTGTTTGATCAAATAATCAATGTTGTTCGATCGGTTAGGCTGTCCGAACGGCTGGCAATGTTGTCCGATCGGTTAGGCTGTCCGAACGGCTGGCAATGCTGTCCAATCGGTTAGGCTGTCCGAACGGCTGGCAATGCTGTCCGATCGGACTGCCATTGTGTACAGATATCAAGAGATGATAGAATGCTGTCCGATTGGCTGGCAAATGCTGACCGATCGGTCGACAATTTTTCACAAATTTCAATGTAATGTTAAGGATGCTGTCCAATCGGTTGGCAATGCTGACCGATCGGCTAGCAATGTTGTTCGATCGGCTAGCAATGCTGACCGATCGCCTAGCAATGCTGACCGATCGGCTAGCACACTACATATCATGTTAAAAAATTTGATAACACATTAAGGCACATTTTTCAATACATGAACTACCCTATGCATCAACACAAGTGTACATTCTATGATTGATGTCCGATCGGCTGGGCTAGCCGGTCGGCTGGCATCTTGTTCAAGAACAGTTAAGAACATACAAGTGACTAAAAAAATTTCAGACAAATTATCATAAATTGAACACAGATCTATGTGCATAATCTTTTCGTGATCAAAACCCTATGTTCATTCTAGTCTAATTCGTTCTAACCAGGTTTAATTTGATAAAAATATCTCTGACTGCCGTAACACCTAATTCTTAGATCTACACAGATTAAACATGTTTTAACACAAATTGATCCGGCAAATCTATAGATCTAAGCATTCCAAACAAAACCCTATGTTTGAATCTCATTAATAATTGCTAAAACTTCCTAGATCTAAGATTGAAAGTCCGACAGCCATGAACATGAAGAACCTAGCAAAATTTATCAGATTTGGATGTGAAAAAACATACCTTTGGCATTGTGAATGATGTGCAAACCAACAAACCAATGATCTAAACCCAAAGAGAATCAAAGTTCAAGAAAATCAGTAGAAAGTTTGAGAGAGAATAGGTTAGCCGATCGGATAGTGTAACCGTTTGACTGAAACCTTGACCACTATTTATAGGGGACCTTGACTCGGCTTGGCTGTTAGATCGGCTAGCAATGCTGGCCGATCGGTTAGCCTGTCCGATCCAAGTGAACATTTGACTCTCAAAAACTTTGACTTTTTAACTTGTTGACTATTTTATTTTATCAGTGTTTGAAAATCCACTTAAGTATCTAGGTCCAAGTTAATGACCCTAGATACTTAATTTGCCTACCAAGTCCAACTTAATAACCTTGGTTGACACGAAGCAAAGCATATTGATGTTTTAATCACTCTGTTCTGAAAAAAAAAATTACAAGTTTCAAATTAATGAACTTGCATAAACTTTGCATTTTCTCAAGTTTTATACATGATAAGCTCGCAACCCATCTTCCAGTTTAGAAAAACTTCCTGCAACTGCATTAGACTGCGAATATGAAGTTCAGCTCTCCACTTTGGTTTGTCGGAAAATAAATCAGAAATATAAAATCTTTTTGATTTTTGAATAAAACTGGAACGAATTACAGGAATAAAATGCAGAAATTGTAAACTATTTACAAACATGTTTTTGGTGAGCGTGTTAGGGAATCATATCAGCTACTGACAAGTTACAAGTACCGTTAAGCTTTAATTTATACTTAGAATTAAACAATTCACCTAGATTGTCGATATTCTGATCCACTTAAATTCTCACACAATTTTCAATCTGTTCAGGATACGAATTAGGTGAATTGAGAACTTAAACTTATTCATGTATCCCACCTTTTGAATATACTCCCGTATCTAGATCCCAATATTCAGTCTTACAGGTGAGTATATCACAGATGATATCTGTAAGGGGTTAGATGCGAAACCGTGAGAGCTCAGGTCAGAACTTCCGTTCAGCAGAGAGATGACGGTTCGACTTTAGGTGTGTCCCCTTTAGAGGATCTTTTTTACAACAGCACATGATTAACATTTTTCAGTGTTTTATCATTTTTTATGCTGAGGGCGGTGCTATGTTTCAAGCAATGCATAAAGTATTATTCGGGGACTAGCTCAGAACTTTCATTTAGCAGAAGTCCCGGAATAATACCCCAGATATCACTGAATATAAAGACCTAATATTTCAGAAAGAGAGACCTTTCAAACAAGATTTCAGGGGTTACCAATATATACAAGTAGTGTTCCCCACGAAATAAGCAAGTTTGAATTTTTATGTTTATATCCCGAACAAACCTACTAAATATGCAAAAACCTATCGGCACATCATCAGCGAGACTGTTTAATTCTTTTAAGACTTTACATATCTTTAGCATACCGTAACTGTCTAGCTGATGTACTATCATTTTCCCTTTATACACAAGCTCTTTTTCACTTTTTCTATTGTTTTTGGATTTTTGAAATATTTCATGTTTTTGGGTTTTTCAATTTTTTATTGTTTTTGTATTTTCTGGAATTATAACCTATCTCCCCCTAAAGACCAAAACAAGTAAAAAAATCGACAAACCATTGCAGATTGCTTTTCAACATTATCTACAGTGGTATCTTCATCAACGCCAATGATTCCATCCGACACCGATAAAAGCATCATACCATTTAGTTTTAAAAGATATTTAAAATGTGTTTTATCAAATGCTTTGGTATGTAAATTAGCTTTTTGCTCATCATTGTGGATTTTCACAATTCGTATCAACTTCTTCTCGAAACAATCGCGAATGAAGTGATGACGAATTTCTATGTGTTTAGTTTTAGCGTGATGAACAGGATTTTTTGTGATGTTTATTGCTGCCTCATTATCAACAAAGAGAGGTGTGTTAAGAAATTGCAAACCGTAATCGCGCATCTGTTGCTGGATCCACAGGATCTGAGAGTAGCAACTGCTAGCAGATACATACTCCGCCTCACATGTGGATAGAGCCACAGAAGTTTGCTTCTTACACTACCACAGATGTGGTCCAAATAACTGGCATCCTGCTGTTGTTGATTTTGTATTGACTTTGCAGCATCCAAAATCTGAGTCGGAATACCCTTCGAGCGTAAAATCGCCTTTTCTAGGATACCACAACCCCAATGATGGAGTTCCCTTCAGGTAGCGTAATATCCTCTTCACAATAATCATATGCGAAGCTATCGGGTTAGATTGAAATCTGGCAGCGAGGCATGTTGGGTACATGATATCGGGTCTTGAAGCAGTTAAGTACATCAACGAACCGATCATGGAACGATAAAGTGTCTCATATGCCCTGTCTCCGGTGAGATCTGGGTGTATCCCATGATTTGTTGCTAATGGGCTTGATGCTGGAGTAGAACCTAACATCCTAAATTTCTCTAGAATATCATGAACGTACTTCGTCTGGTGAATGAAAATTCCGTCAGGCAGTTGATCAACTTGTAGACCCAAAAAGAATTTCATCTCCCCCATTGATGACATTTCGAATTTTTGCTTCATCACTTGTTCAAAATCTTTGCACAGATTCTCATTTGTTGACCCAAATATTATGTCGTCCACGTATATTTGAACTATCAGAAGATGTCCGTCGACCTCTTTGGTGAAGAGAGTGGCATCCACTTTTCCACGAATGAAGCTGTTGGCTAGTAGATGTTGAGACAATGTCTTGTACCAAGCTCTCGGGGCCTGGTGTAAACCATACAGCGCTTTGTCCAACAAATAAACCTTGTTTTTGTGGATTGGGTCGGTAAAGCCCGGCGGGTGTCCGACATATACCTCCTCTTTAACCTTCCCATAGAGAAACGCCGATTTCACATCTAGCTGATATACTTTGAAGTTTTTCCAAGATGCAAATGCCAGGAAGATTCTGATTGCTTCTAGTCGAGCCACATGAGCATAAACTTCTGTAAAATCGATACCCTCCTGTTGACTAAAGCCCTGGACAACGAGTCGAGCTTTGTTTCGCACAACAACTCCTCGATCATCTCTCTTACACTTGAACACCCATTTGGTGTTGATTTTCCTGTGACCATCAGGCAGATCCACCAGTTTCCAGACACCCAATTTTTCAAACTGGTTCAGCTCTTCTTGCATCGCATTGACCCAAGAATCTTCAGTAAGCGCCTCTTTGTATGTTCGTGGTTCGCTCTGCGAAATAAAACAACTTAATGAAAACTCAGTTTGTAAAGGTGTTACTGTAGAATAAAAACAAGTAAGGCCTTGGTCAATTTGACGCCTAGTGCGAACGCCTGATTGTAACTCTCCAATGATCAGCTCCTCTGGATGGTATGAAAGAGTTCTTGGCATCACCTCGCCTGGAACATCTACCTCGCCTTCCAAATTTGTGACATTTTGATTTGCATCTTGTTCACTGACTGGATTTGTCTGATCTGAAATCTGGATCTGCTCCCCTCAGACTCTAAATCACCACAATTAAATGTTGGCCCATTATCAGGTATTGATTTATCATTTGTTGTTGTCTGATTATCAGGAGCATCTTCATTTTGTTGGATATCATCATGTTCTCCAGCATTGTTTGGGCTGGCTTTATCATCGTTTGAAGTTTGCCTTTGACGTCTGGAAGATTCAGCTGGGAACCTTTCTTGTGATGACTCATACTCCCTCAGAATATCCAACTCGTCAAAGAAATCTTCTTCTTCTTCCGGTTCTTCCATCATGTCAAACGAATCCCAAAAAGTGTCATAATGATAACGCCATGAATCTCCAGGATTCTGCGGAGGCGTTGTATAGCCTTGACATTCAACATTGGCAGCTTCAATAATCCGCTTCTCACTTGGAACGAAGACACGTCGTAGAGGACTAGCATAACCAATGAATATTCCCTCAACACTCTTCGGAGCAAACTTTCCAAAAGGCTCTAGAACAGTACAGAGTGACCCAAACGGTTCAAGATACTTCAGATATGGTTTGCGGTTATTGATCAATTCAAAGCACGTTTTGTTGAACTTCTTGACAGTGAGAACTCTGTTGAGCGTATAGCATGCGGCGGAAACAGCTTCTGCCCAAAAATTTATTGGTAGCTTTGAATTAGCAAGCATTGTTCTAGCCGTTTCGATTAGTGTCCTGTTCTTTCTTTCAGCGACTTCATTCTGCTTCGGAGTATACGGAGCACTAAACTCATGCAATATACCTTTTTCATCACAAAATTCTTCCATCTTGTTGTTCTTGAATTCAGTACACATATCACTTCTGATTCTTTTGATACACCTTTGGTATAGATTTTCAATTTTTCTGAACAACGCCATCAATGTAGGATCTTGCGATTGACCCGAACGAGTCGTTCAGAGAGGTTCTGATCTATTTCAGGTGCGGAAAACAAGAAATACACTTAGTAACAACTTGATCTTCTCTTAAAATACTCTTCTGATTGATAATAACACAATTACAATCAGGAAACACACCGGCAACACTTCGGTATGATTTTCAGCAAAAGTTACACTGATTTCGCTCTAAATGACTATTTATACTAGCCTTGATTCCGCTCGAAACATACAAGGACCATTTGGAGCGGAATTAGAATCATGTGATTCCGCTCGAAAGTGTCTAAAGCCATTTTGAGCGGAATTAACCGTTCGAGCGAAATCAGCATTTTCACAACATACAACTTGACATTTTCTCGATCTACATGCCCTGATCTATACACTCTAATCTAAGACTCAATACAAGACGAAGTCGACAGATGCATGCACCAACAGACTCCCCCTCAGATGTTGACGAGTCTTCAGTGTCGAGTCTGACTGTATCGTGTCTTCGCATCTTCAGTCTTGGTCAGTCTCTGGGCTTCACTTTCTCTTTCTTCTCTTACATGTCTTCAGACTCCCCCTTGCGATATGCTGACATTCCTTAAGTTCATCAGCATCATCAGCTTCAGGATCGTTGTCTGGCTTTCACAGCTCCATGATTGTTGCCTGACTTTCTTCAATCAGAGTTCTCAGGTATCGTAACCTAGTTCTCTAAATCATAAGCTTCTCAGGATCGATGAACCTGGCTTACTTTCACACAGATTGTCAGGATCGAATGACATGGCTCTTCAGGAGATTGTTCCAAGATAGTCATCTAGCTCTCTTCCAGCTCAGGATCTTTAAACTCAGCTCATTCTTAATCCCGCATAATCTCTACCTCAAAAATTAATTTTACACATTTACAAATTTCAAATATAGAGGCATGCACTAATTCAGACTCTCCCTCAAAAACAGCCAGAATGATTTTTCTCATATAATTCTGATGAACCACTTAAAGATTTGATTAAAATACAATCAATTAAGAACAAACTCCCTCTTAAATTTTGCTCATCATGTTTAGCACTCGGAATTTTGAAAATCAGCTTTCCAACATCAGTTGTCAAAAATCTTTTTGAATTTTCAGAAGTTTATGCTAAAACACACCGAAAATCTTTTTGGATTTTGAAATGTAAAGAGATGCAGTAAATAAATATTTACAGACAATAATTTTTGTGAGTTTGTGTAAGAGCATCATATCAGTTTTTGAGACAAATCACGAACACCATTAAGCTTGATTTCATATTAAGTTCTAAACAATTCACCTAGATTATCAGTATATTTGTCCACTTAAATTTTCACACAAAGTTCAACTGTTTCGAGATACGATATTAATGTTTTAATGACTTAAACTTATTTGCGTGTCCCACTACTTGAATATACTCCCGTATCCAGATCCCAATATTCAGTCTTACAGGTGAGTATACCTAGATGATATCTGTAAGGGGTTAGGTGCGAGGGCCGTGAGAGCTCAGGTCGATACTTCCGTATACGCAGAGAGATGACGACTTTGACTTTTTGGTGTGTCCCCTTTAGAGGATCTTTTGTTTCAACAGCAATGATTATCAATTTTATTGTTTCATCAATTTGCTGAGGGCTGCGCTTTTTCAAGCATTTGCGGAAAGTATTATACGGGGACTAGGTCAGAATTTCCATTCAGCAGAAGTCCCGGGATAATACCCCAGATATCACTAAGCATACTAGTATCTCAGAAAGAGGGACCTTTCAAACAAGATTTTGGGGGTTACCCATATATTCAAGAACTTGTTACCCACAAAATAAGCAAGTTTGAATTTTTAGGTTTATATTTCGTCACAATCTACTAAACGTGCAAAAACCTACTGGCATATCCACAGTGAGATTGTTTATCACATTTTTACATTCCAGTTCTTTAGCATGTTGTGACAGTTCACTGATGTACTATCATTTCCTCTTTTATACAACAAAACTCTTTTTCAAATTTTCTAATGTTTTTGGATTTTCTGAAAAATTTTCTACTCCCCCTAAAATGCAAACACATTTAAAAGGAAATTTGAAAACTATCTAAGCTCTTGACACAATTACAGAAAACTCAAAACAAACTGTACAAATAAAGTGACAACCGATATCGAATCACATCAAATCGCCATCCACTAGGCATAAACAATCAGAACTTCCCTTTTCAACAAACTATTTTCTCATTATGATTTCAAAACACTTAAGTTTGTTTTAATCAAAATGATTTTTCCGGAAAATAAGTTTGTTTTTACCAATTGTAGGATCACTTGTAAATTAGGGGCATGGTTCATCATATTGTTCATCAATCATTTGTAATAGATCAAGTAAAATTAATGTCCCTGATTTACCATATGCAAATATGCACCCTCTGTACCAATTGTACAAACAATCACCATTATCCAATGCAGGAATAAAACATCTACACTAGATCATTTACCAAACAAGATGCCGATTCCTGCTTCGCACTTATCAACTTGGAAGCTCCGGCGTAGTCCTTCAACCTGTAAAATTTAAACTCATTCAAAATCTTTCAAACAATCTATTGAAAAACTAGAATGATGCCGATTCCTGATCCACGATTACAAACTTGGGATCTCCGGCGTAGTCCGATGTTCAAGGGAAAAGAATTTCCACCCAAGTCTGACCAACCTTGGGTGTTTTTAGCTCTTTAAGCTCTTGTTCAGTTGGGTTAAAAGTTGCTTTCTTTGTTGCGTAAAAATCTTTAACCCCTTTTGTTTTCCCATCTAACATTTTCCCAAAAATTTTCTTAACATTTCCATTGAAAACTTTCTCGACATCAAACTCATTTTTCTCAGAGTAAAACTGATCCGAGATCTCAACTTTACCAACTTTCTGTTTAATTTCTTCAAACTTCAGTGATGGAAACTCATCATCATTCACTAAATTTTTTATCTCAACCTGTGGCTCTTCTGGCTTTGTGGAACCAGATTCATCACCGATCTTTACATCATCCTTTTTAATAACCCACACTTGGTTGTCTTTTGCTTTCTTTTTGTAAAAATTTTTCTTTGAACACTCACCAACCTCATAAGTTGAATTTTCAAAAATTTTTGAATTTTTCGATTAGAGGCTCGACATCAACAACTTTCTCTTTTATTTTTTCAGAAACTCCCTGTTTTGTCTTAGCATTTTTCGGACAGTTCCATGCAATGTGACCAGCTTCATTGCATTTGAAACAAGTTCGAGTCTCCTTTTGATGAAACACTCCAGTTCCATTCCTTTTCTTCTCAGCAAGAAACTCCTGATTTGATTGTCTCTAGAACGGTTTCTTCTTTTCTTCTTCAGCACTTCCACCTGAAACAAATTCTGTTTTTGTTTTATAATTTTTCTCATTTTTATAATTTTCTGGTGGAATAAAACCTAAACCTTTCTTTTTGTAGCTACCATTATGGTTTGGTTTCTTTTGAAAACCAGAACCAGAATTGTAACCTCTTTTCTTGTTTAAACGTTGTTGAATTCTTGAAGTGTATTTTTTAGGTTTTCCAGTAAGATTTAAATCTTTTATTTCAGAAATATTAATTTCTGTCATTTTGAAAACCTTTTTGATCAATTCAAAACGAACACTTCTTATTGGAAACTCTTTGTCATAGTATAATTTGTCAGAATCATTTAAAGTGTAAGCAACTTCAAATGTTTCATCATCCAAAATTTTCTTTGATAATAAAAATTCTTTAATATAGGACCGTTTGACCGACGACTTTTGACTGTTGACTGACGAACTTGAACCTCCAGACTCAGACTTTGACTCAGACTCCTCATCAGTATCCAACACCTGATCGACCACCTTTTTGATTAACTCAGACTCATGATCAGTGTCAGACGATGTGAAAATGACATCAATGTTTTCTGGTAAATCATCAGTTGTGTCGGTTTTTAGCTTTATATTGACTGCTTTTTCAAGTTGCTCCTCGTTTGGTTTTCTGCGAGAATACCCTTCCTAGATCGGAGGCGGACACTTGTTATAGCTAACAATCGGTTTCTTACCATTATATTTCTTCTTTTGCTTGTCATCTTGGAAAGCTTCCATGCCTGCAACAATTGGATAAATTATATCAATAAGATAATCAGAACTAGAGTA
Organism: Helianthus annuus; assembly: GCF_002127325.2. Lineage (NCBI taxonomy): Eukaryota > Viridiplantae > Streptophyta > Magnoliopsida > Asterales > Asteraceae > Helianthus > Helianthus annuus. Next base: position 62,237,602 of record NC_035440.2, on the reverse strand, counting down.
ACTCTGCAATAAACATCTGATTCTCTCATTCTCAATTTTCTCGGTTTCCAACTCTTGCTTCCATTTTGCACTCTCCTCGATGTAAAATTGATAGCTTTTTGCTTAGACATCATCACAGCATTCATCATTGTCAAAGCATCCTCTCTCTCGGAGTTTGTCTTTTGAAGACCAGTCACTGTTCTATTCAAAACATCGTAAGATTCTTTCACATAGTTAATATTGAACAGTAATTGTTCTTTCTTCTTCTCATACTCAGCTATCATCTCATCTTTAACTGCACATTCTTTGCAAGCTTTTGAGCACTTTAAGCATGGTTTGATGACTTCAACAATCTTTTCAATTTCAACAACCACTTTCTCAGCTTCAGTTACCTTTTCTGCCTCATCCATCAGCTTGCTCTCAACAATTTCCTCAGCAACACTTTTAACTTCTTTAACTTCAACAGTCTCATCATCTTGAGCAATATTTTCAGACTTTATTTCCTTTTGCTCTTTTGCAGCTCGTTTCTCCTTTAGTTTTTCCAAGCGATCTGCAAAATAGAAATGAAAACTTTCAGGAGAAAGATGATATTTTGCAACATTAATATGTTTTTCTTCTTCATCGTCACTGCTATCATCAGTTGGTGACTGATCAAACTCTACAGATTTTTCAGAACTATCATCCGATGAACCAGTATCAGATGGAGTTTTATCAAAAACAATTTCTTTTTCAGAACTGTCATCACTTTGTAAACTTTCATCTGCACTCTGTGAGTTTTCATCAGATGCAACAGACTCTTCCTTCACATTCTTCACAGTTTCACCAATAGATTTCATCCATGTGGCAAACATATCAGGTTCTTTCACAATCTTTGCAATGAACGATTTAAATTCTCCCTTTTCATCTACAAACATATCCCAGCTAAAGCCTTCAGGTAGTCTTTCATCATCTTGATTGACTAAACAGACTTTGCTTTCAGGTGATATGTATTCGTTCCAGTTAAAATTCACCAAACACGCTCTCTTTGAATCCTCGATTCTTCTACCATGAGCCACCTACGGTTCTTGCTATTGTTGCTGACCCACTTGTTGGTATATAACTTTCCGGTATTAGTCGTCTTTTCCGAATGGATTCTTCAACTCACTGGCTTCTCTGTTCTTACATTCCCGTTTGAAATGGCCTTTCTCCCTGCATTTAAAACAAGTAACTTTACATTTATCGAAACCTAAGGTAGAAACATGTGCACCAAGAAAGTCATTTCTCCCGGTAATCAGTTTGAACTTTTCAGCTCGTCTAAGAACACTAGCTAGACACCATTTAATGTCCATCAGTTCCATCTCTTCAGCGTCTATCTGATCGTAATCCTCCTTTGTGAGCATAGGATTTCCGATCCGACCTGCAACCAAACCTTCATAAGATAGAAGCACGGAACCAAGTAAAGCCATGTGATCTTTCGCGACTTCTTCCGAAAAACTTTGACCATCAGGAAGATTTAGAGCGATGTTGCATTGGATCACACAACCATTTCCAGTTTTTGAACTTTGATGATGAAAACTTGATGTTGAATCTTTTGGATTACCACTTGGATATGAAGAGAAACTACTGCTACTTTTAGGACTTTGATCGACTTTTTCCGTAGAATCTCTAGCACTAAAAGCAGTATGGATTTTCGGACTTCTCTCAGCTTCCGGAACACTACCTTTGTAGTACATTTTTACATCCTGTTGACCATTTGGACTATTCATCCTCGCGATCTTCTGCTGTTCCAAATCCTGACCCTCAATCTTCTCGATGAACTGAGAAATTGTTAACCCATCATACACCCAGTGTTCCTCAAGATCATCAAGTATGTACCCCACTCCTTTTGCGGTAAAGCATCCGCTAACTTGTCTACCCACTCTTCACGATCATTTGTTATACTAAGCATCGACATGGATCGCACCAAGTGACAGTATCGTTCAATAAGCTTCTTTGTATCTTCTCCGGGTAAACTTGTGAATAGATCAAATTCTTTCTTGAGTAGTGCATTCTTGCTTTTAATCATGTGCTCACTTCCCTCAAACTTGATTCGAAGAGCATCCCAAATTGACTTTGAAGTTTTATCGTGCTGAAGCAAAATGAAGATGTCTTCTTTGATGGCTTGTTGTAATAGACTGATCATCATCTTCTCGGCTTTGTACATATCTCGTTCTTGAACAGTAAACTCAGATATAGCTTTCTCAACTTGTAAATCAGTCTATGGCAATACATACTTCTTCAAAATACACTCCCATGATCTCAAATGGTTTGCCTGAACCCAGTTTTCGAACCTATCTTTCCATCTGTAATATTCCTCAATGCTCATTAGTTTCGGGGGTTTTTGGGTAGTTCCTATTTCATTTTCTAAATTCATGGCTTGAGCAACGACAGCCGGAGTAGATGGTGTAGCAAACGCGTTGTAGAACTCGTTATCCATTTTTCAATGCACGTATTTCAAAAACAGTAGCTTTCGAACGAAATCACCAAGATACAGTTTCGAGTGAAATAGCAAACAACCCTTTGGAGCGAAATCACCCGAATAACCTTCAAGCGAAATCTAATTTTGTAGTTTGAAGCGGAATCAGAAAACTTCTGAAGCGAAATCTCTGATATGGCACTCAGGAACGAAATCAGCTAGAAATTTTGGAGCGGAATCAGATGATTGGTTGACTGGAGCGAAATCAAACAAAAGTTTCTGGAGCGGAATCACTGATTTGGTGTACTGGAGCGGAATCGGCAAGTAATTTTGAAGCGGAATCAACCCTTTGGAGCTGAATCAAACAATTTGGAGCAGAATCAGTCACATAACATGAGCGAAATCAGAAACTATCCGGTTCGAGCGGAATCAGTTCGGGGGTCCATTTTGTCCATTTTAACTGTGAATTTTAGACTCAAACTTTCCAGGCTTTGTTAATAGTCACTTATACACAGTCTGTGAAAAATTGATCAGGTTTTGATCGTTAGAATTTCCTGAACTGATGAAAGAAGGTGTAGAATATAGAAAAAGCAATCACAAACAGTTGTAGTCTGCAGAACTCCTCCTCCTGAGCTCTGATACCAATTGTAGGATCGTGCAATTGACCCGAACGAGTCGTTCAGAGAGGTTCTGATCTATTTCAGGTGTGGAAAACAAGAAATAGACTTAGTAACAGCTTAATCTTCTTTTAAAATACTCTTCTGATTGATAATATCACAATTACAATCAGGAAACACACCGGCAGCACTTCGGTATGATTTTCAGCAAAAGTTACACTGATTTCGCTCTAAACGACTATTTATACTAGCCTTAATTCCGCTCGAAACATACAAGGACCATTTGGAGCGGAATTAGAATCATGTGATTCCGCTAGAAAGTGTCTAAAGCCATTTCGAGCGGAATTAACCGTTCGAGCGAAATCAGCATTTTCACAACATAAAACTTGACATTTTCTCGATCTACATGCCCTGATCTATACACTCTAATCTAAGACTCGATACAAGACGAAGTCGACAGATGCATGCACCAACAATCAAACTATCATATGTTTCAACTTTCGACTACAAAAATGATAACCACGAAAATCTGGAATAATCGTCAGTAACCACAAGACAGTAGTAATCTCCTGTAATAATTTTGACATTCACATGACCAAACAAATCCATGTGAAGTCTCTCCAGAGGTCTTGAGACTGAATTGACTTGCTTTTTAGGGTGTGACTTTTTCTTCTGCTTGCCTTTGACACAGCTAATGCACTCCCCTTCCAGATGAAAACCTTTCAAATGAACACCAGTAACTAAGTCATTATGTACCAGGTGATTCATTTTTCGTAGGTGAATATGGCCCATCTTTCGATGCCACAACTGTGATTCTTTTTCCGTTGCTCTTGACATAAAACAATGAGCCTGACCCGTGGTTGTAGTAGCTACACTCATGTCCAATGCATACAGATCATTGACTCTTGGTGCTCTCATGATATTCCATTCTTTGGGGACAACAAATCCCGGTTTCAAGATCAGACATTCTTTATCCGTGAAATGCGTTGTATACATTCGATCACAGATTTGTGAGATGCTTAGAAGATTGTTTTCAAGCTCGGCGATGTAGTTCACTCTTTCAAACGTGACAATCCCATTAGATAGAGTTCCCTCACCAATTATTCTACCTCCTTGATTTCCTACAAAACCTACATAACCTCCATTAAACCCTCTAACGTCGTACAATAGGGCTTTCTCTCCTGTCATGTGCCGAGAAGCTCCACTATCCATAATCCAACATGAAATGGATCTTGGAAGCCCCTGCACATATCAAACATACTTAGTTAGATTTTGATGCCACCCAAGCCTGTTTTGACTCGGGTAACTTGACGTTGATGTGAGTTGTTGTAGTATATAATGGTGGAAAATTTTTGTCGTTTATCTTCAAGCTCTCTTCAGACCCAATCTCAACCTCTTTGTATAAAGACGCATCCTCTTTGGGAGGTTGACCAGATGATTGGTCTTTCTTCACCACATACTTCTTTTAAGAAGTTGATTTTTGTTTCTCATATAAATCCAAAGGTACATACATCTTCTTGGTTGAAGATGATGATTTTTCAGTCTTAGACACCTTTGATTTTAGAGAACTTGCTTTCACTTCAACCTGTTTTGGCTTCCATTTTTGTTGAGATGAGGCAACTCGTTTGTAAAATTTGTCATTTTTAGTTACCACATTTTTAACGGGTTCAGTTTTGGCTTTGGTGTTGTCATTTTTCAAAACCTTTTTCTCAACAATCAATGGAGCTTTCCCCTTCACATCATCTTTCTTTATCTGATGCTTCACAACGTCAGTCTTAGGCTTCAAGTTGGTACACTTTCGTGCAATATGTCCAACTTGATTGCATTTGAAGCGTGTTCGGGTGTCAACTACCCGACTTGTGCCTTCAGACTGAGGCTGTGAAGCCTTCTTCTCAAAGAACTCTTTGTTTGATTTTGAAAAAAATCTTAGATTCTTCATCAGAAAGTGAACTTGAACTGTTCACAAACACTTTCTTCTCAGCACACTTCTTGTTTTGAACATTTTTCTTTTGATAATTCTTACCACCCTGATAACCACCCGACCATTTGTTTCGATTGTTGTTATAAAAATGTGGTGGAACAACGGGTTTTTTTATAGTTAGCCTTATCTTTCTCAAAATTCATTTGCCTTTTTGTTTGTTTTAACCCGTCAATTTCTGACACTTTAATTTCAATCAATTTGAACACGTTTGTTAATTTAGCAACATTAACATTCTCTAGTGGAAACTCAGAATCCGAATACAACTTATCCGATCCCAACATCCTGTACATGACAAGATTTGGTTCTTCATTTAAGTTGTCTTTGGACTTTGATTTAGGAATGTATTTGTCCAAGAAACATTCATCTTCATCAGTAGTGTCACCAGGTTTTAATACATTCTCAACCACACTTTTCACGACTTCAGTTTGGACACTATCGTCATCAGAGGATGAAGTGAATGTGATATCAATTGTGTCCGGAAGTTTCACTTTAAGATCATCTTCATCATTAACCAACCCTGATTGTTTCTATGAATAGTTGTCTAAAACGGGTGGTGGAACTTGATGATAACCCACCCCGGTTCCATCCGAAAAGACATCTTCGCCTGCTTTGTTTTTCCCGATGGGTTTAGGAACAATATGTTGTAAAACAAAGCTTGCGGAGTTGTAACTATTCAGTTTCAACTGGATGCGTTCATTTTCAGTTTTAGCTTCTTGAAATTGAAGCTTCAATTTAGCAATTTCATCCAGTTGCTGGTTGATTAATTCCTCTTTCACTCTAAGAACTCCCGACAGTTGAAGATTTTCTTTTGTTGTCTTACCATTTCTTTCATCAAAATCTTTAACCGTTCATTTTAGCTTCTCAAATTTTTCTGAAATCTGACGATTTTCAAGAACTAACTCTTCATTTTCTTTTCTAACTCTTTCTACATCAATTTTATCTTTTTCAATTTTATCAGTTAATTCTTTTAATCTGTCGTTCGAAGCTTTCAACAATTTATCACGGTTAAGGATCTGATCTTCCACACTTCTGACTCTACCAGTCAGATCTTCAACTTTCTTACCATTGAGGTAAGTGATTGTACTACAAACTTTGCATTCTTTGATGCAATTTTTGCAGTCACTGTCACCTTTGACTTCCTTACCTGACTCACATGTTGACGCATTTGTACTGACCTGGCTTTTAGACTCAGATTCAGACTTAGAGTCTACCTCAAGTTCCTTAGCAGCCAGCACCTTGTCAACCATCTTTCTCAAATTTTCAGCTGTCAACTCTAGTGACGTATCAATGATCCCATCATTAAACTTCTTTGGCTGCTGCACTTTGTCTTCTTCCTTTTCTTTGACTTTCTCTTCTCCACCTCCCCACCATAATCTTTGCCAACCTTCTTCTTCTTCAGCAATTTGTTGAATTATGGTATCAAGATTGAAGGTCTTCGAGTCGATAGCAATATTTCCCATGGGGTCAAGATAACATTCTCTGTCTGGATCCCATCTCTTTGCCCTTTTAGCTTCAGTGAATATGGAAGATGTTCTAATCATACTAGTTTGAGCTTTCATCTTTCTGTTGACATACTTCTCTTGTTCATTTCTGTTGTCTTTAAAAGGAACGGGCTCAACAGATTTTGCCATAAACGCATATCCAACCGCATCCTCCTCTGGTAGCAACTCGCTCCAGTCAAAACCTTCATCGTCATGAATTGCAGCAAGAGCTCGGGATTTTTCTTTGTTATCCTCAAGTTGCTTCATTCTGGGCGGATCTGATTTATTCTGATGATAGATTGCTCGTTTGTAGTAATCTTCCTTGAACGGATTTTCAGAATCATCAGCATAAGCATTTCGGCACTCTCTTTTAAAATGACCTTTCTGTTTACGCTTGAAACATGTGACTTTTGACTTGTCAAAGCCTAACTTGGTAGACGGTCCACCAATAGACTTTCTTCCAGTAATCTCCATGAATCGTTGTGCACGTCTGACTGCACTAGCCATACACCACCGAATGTCGATCAATTCCATCTCTTCCGGATCGATCTGATCATAATCTTCCTTTGTTAGGTTGGTGTTTCCAATCTTGCCTGCCACAAGACTCTCATACGATTCTAGAACAGAAGCTAAGAACACCATCTGTTGCTTTGCAGATTCCTCGCTGAAGTTTTGACCATTTTTCAAATCCACAGCAATGTTGCATTGAAATAGATTCTTTGGCACTGATTGTTGTTGACTTGAAGTACTAGTAGATGATCCTTGACTTGAAGCATTGGATGACATTCCTCCATGAAAACCATTGTTTAAGCTTTCTTGATTTCTTGGGTTAGAACTTTCTGCTGAAAAAGCTGTCTAAGGGGACACAGTCTTGGGAATCATGCTTCTTGGATAGTACAGCTCCAAGTTCTGCTGATATGAAGAATGATTGATTTTGTTTGATTTCTTTATCTCCAGCTCATGACTCTCTAGTCTTTCAATCAACAAATCAACTGTCAGTTTATCTGACGCGATTGTATTCTTCAACATCAAAGCAAAGTATTGCCAATCCATATCATCTGGCAACGAGTCAAACAATTTGTCAACTAATTCTTCTTGTGAATATATAATCTCATGTCTCGCCAGCTCCAACTTCAAGTGCCCGAACCTCTCGATCATTTTAGAAACAGATTAATTTTTCAAACAACTGAATAAATGAAACTCTTTTCTCAACAGTTTCTTTTTGTTTTTTTTACTATTTCAGCACTTCCCAAGCATTTCACTTCTAACCTTTTCTAGAGATCTGTAGAATTTTTGTACTCAATCAGAGATATTATGTCTTCCCTGACCGACTGAATAGTAATGCGATGCACTTTTGCTCAGCAACAAAATTCTCAATATCTTCAGTTTGTGACAGATTTTCACCCCTTTGTCCTCCATCATTGTATCCATTCTTTAGACTTTTCCAGCTAGGATACGCAAATGCCTTTAACCATTCTTCAAATTTCTTGGCCCACCGACTGCACTCTTCGATTGCCATTAACTTTGGAGGTTTGTTATATGTTCCGTATGCACTCTCCACACTTAAGGCGCCGGACAAAGTTTTCTTTGCATTCGGAGTGTTCTCATTGGTGTTGCTTGAATTATCATCTCCGGAGTTTCCAGCGAAGGCATACATGTCACTGAAAGGATTCATAAACTCGTCCAATTTTAAGTACCTGAAATAGTTATCACACACTTAGACAAATCTTTGTGATTTTCAAAAATTTATTGCAAGTGCACTTGGATCGAATGACTGTTCGATCAGACAGTACACAACTGTTTTCACTCAATCGGTTAGCTTGTTCGATCGGTCGGTCTGTCCGATCGGTCAGCTTGTCCGATTGGATGACAATTAGATGAATATAGAAGCAATCAAATACAGTCCGATCGGTCAACTTGTCCGATCGGCTAGCAATATGACGTAAGCAAAGAATAGCAACTATCAACAATGTTGTCCGATCGATCAACTTGTCCGATCGGCTAACACTGATGATGTCAGCAACACAAACTGTGAGCAATCTAATTCAATTCGTCCATACAGTTGAACGAATTGATGATGTCAGCAAGTCTTAAGAGTAATTAAGTCGTCCGAACGGCTGACATCAGCAACCAAGAACAGTTTTTCATAGTTTTTGATGAATTTGAGCAAGTTTTTGAACGTATTTTGCTATGAAACTTTGTAGGATTATACTTCTACTGATTGCGAATCGATCTATACCAGATTTATCAAATTTTAACTGTAAAATCACTTCCAATTTTAAGTTTTTCTGATTTTATGGTGACAAATTGAGAAACAATGCTAGAAATGAGTAGAACGTAGAAGAATATGTCAAATTTCTGGTGAAATTTGACTCGAATCGACAGACAAAGCAAATTTCCGATGAAATTTGGCTTTAAATCAGCAAAAGAAGCTCGAATTCTGGTGAATTCGTTGTCGTAGATCTCGATTCAGCTCCCTGAATGCTCTGATACCACTTGTTGGTCCCTTTGATAGGATCTGTTCGTCGGAAACTAGATGAATCGGCTTTGACTAATGTGCGGAATCCATTTGATCAAACTACAGATATACGACAAAGTATTCAACTCTAAAATACTGTCTGATCTTTCATTTATCAGAAATGAAAGTACACGAGTGCCTCTGAAAGTTAAAGACTGACATGAGTTCACCAGAGAGTCAAAAGTAGCAAAAGTTACAAATGAGCTGATCGGTCAGCTATTTATAGGCAGTGTCAGGATAGGATGAGTGCTGGCCGATCGGCTGGGCTAGCCGATCAGCTGACATTGCTGACCGATCGGACAGCCTATCCGATCGGTTGGGCTGTCCGATCGGCTGGCTAGCCGATCGGCTGGCATAGTCAACAAAAGTCAGCACTTAACAATTAACGCACCATAACCTGACCTGCTACACTAACTATCGTACATACATACATAAATTGTTCACAAACATTACAAAATATGACTACATGCTGACGGAAGCTACAGACGTTTACACTAACAAGAGTCCTTCACGGCACAATCGGCATAGGGACGTCTATCGTCCAAGTCTTCGCTAGAGTTGAAGGTATCGTTGGGAACAACGAAGTTGTTTTTATTTGAATGCGACCCCAACAATTCTTCTTGGTCATCATCTTGAGATGAATTAAGTAAATCCATCTTAAGTTCTTTTAACCAATTAAGAATTAGATCCTCTAGTTGAAATAGTTCATCAAGAAGCATTTCTCCTAAAATATCAGGTTGGGCGCATTCGAGGGAGAGATAAGGATTATTTTTACTTTCGCCCCTCTTAAGGCTACAGGAAAACGATGGGTCTATGTAGTGGGGCTTATAGTTTAGAAAATAGCATTTTAATTCTTCATGACCGCCACCACATAATTGACACCACGTACCATCAGAGTGCCGAAAGTAAAAAATATCATCATCACTCATGTTTGTGTCAGAAATTACCAACCGTCGGGATCTTACGGTTCTGTTTTCAGTAACTGAATCTTGGGCACTGGGGCGTGTTGAGTGGGCACGGACCCGTGTTCAGCTTACTGTCTGACTTTAAACAGGATTGCCAGTTCCAATGATTGGACATGGGGCGTGTTCAGCGGGCACGACCCGTGCTGAGTTCTGCAGAAGCTGAAAAACTAAGAAAATCCTAAAAAAAATAAAATAGAAAAAATGATTAGGCCGCTGATTCCTAACTTTCTTAAAATCCTTGTGCCCCGGCAACGGCGCCAAAAACTTGATGCGTGTCGGTGTGTATATAATTTAGGTGTCTATTTTAAGCCCTTTTTACACTTTTTACCCAAGTTTTAAATTTATAAACATGATATTTACTAACACTAAACACACATATGGGCAAGTGCACCCATCGTGGACGTAGTATAGTGTTGGTAAGATACCGAGGTTGTCCAAGGACACAAGAGCTTTTAGTACCGGTTTATCCTCAACGTCTAATCAAATCAAAAAGTTAGAAAAAGGTTTTTAAACTAGAAAAATAAAACTAACTAAAATGCCGAAAAGTAAAATAAAAGTAAAAACAAATAGATAAGATGAATCACTTGGATCCGACTCGTGTGTAGTGTAACCTTTGATTATTTTCGCACTTTTGCACTTGTTTAAGAGATTATCTTAGTTATTGTAGTAGGCCCCTCTTTTGAATGCGACGTTACCCTCAACCCAGTAGTTTGAGTCAGCAAGGATACAATCCTAAAGGGTCGGATTATTGAAAGATAATTAATTAAGTTATTAATGCATAATGTGGTAGGCTCGTCTTTCCCTGTGATAGTCCTGATTAGGCTATCTCATCGTATTGCATTCTTGAAATGGTCGCGCATGAGATCTTCGCTTACATTTCCTATTTCAAGACACTCCTTGTTAAAGCGAGTGATGAACTCTACCAAACCTTCGTTCCCGCGCCTCGAGATATTCATTACTTCTGATGTGTCGCGCTTCTAACGCCTCTGTTAGCTGAAATGAGCAAGGAATTTCCTTTGAAAATCCGGCCAAGATTTTATTTTACATGCAAGGAGGCTGTCGAACCACGTGCGAGCCGCCCCTGTCAGGGTTTGCACAAATAATGGCACCACATAGGTATGGTCCATCCTCCCACCACACCAACACTTGTGAATAGTTGTACATGAACATCTAGATTAGTTAAGCCGTTAAACGTACCCACAACTTGTGGGAGTTTGGCTTTCTCCAAGGGTGGTAGAGCAATTTCCGGGTGAACTTTGAATGTTTTACTACTGGCCTTTAGATGAGGCTGAAATCATGCTCCGCCAATTCGTTGTATGCTGTGCGCTCCTTTGGTTTATAAGATTCATGATGTCTTGGTAGACGGCTAAAAACTGACGAAGTTTCTTCTTGTTGGTACGTTGGGTCAGATTCGTCTGTGTTTGTGCCCTAGTCTTCGTTCATGTTATGCGGCCCCAGCTGGCTACTGATCGGAGTTCGTTGTCGAGAATGAGTATGGGAGTTAAAATAGCTCCCTGATTTGTCATACATGACGTGCGTGGTGCGAGAACTTTACCTTCTCGGTGACGCCGATGTCACACCCCAATCGATGGCAGAAACATCAAAGCGGGACAAAATAGATTCCTCGAGACATCATAACACTAATATTTGTGACAAGTATTTAAATAATAAATTTCATTTCATTTCTAAAGAGTCAATTACAAGGATTTGAAACAAATATGATAACATAAATAATGAAATACAATACAATAAGAGTTCACAATTTAAAGTGTGTATCTAAGCATTCTACTAGATTTCATGCATCACCAACATCATCGTTAAACCTGCAACATGTTTTAAAAGCGTAGTTCAATACAAAAAGTATTGGCGAGTATACAAGTTTGGTGCATAGTATTTAAGTACAAAAAATGACAAGGAACAATCCACATGGCAAACCTAGTTATCAAGATTAACGTATAAACTGGCATGCGACAAGTCAACCCTCTGTTTACGCAAGTATGAATGAATAAACCTAACATGACCTCAAGAATATGGGCGGTGCGTTACTCCTATAGCGTTATACATGTTAAGTGGAGGCTCGTACGAAGCTAATAACAAGTTCATCACATAAGAATCACCCAGAAAACACGAATCAAGCATAACAAATAGTAAGCATGTATTGGATTGTGGTTTGTATATTTGCATAAGAATATGTATACTAAGTGTGTTTTGTATATGAAAACATGTTACACCCAAAAGTGTGAAAACAGTAAAATGGGTCAAGTATACTCACAGAATTGCTAAGTCTTCCGATTATCCAAGTGTATGAGATTAGAAGGATGGAACTCCGAAGTCACCCTATATGGGCAAACGGAGGTGTACGAGTGATCGGAATTATGACGGAGATTAGAATTGGAATTCGAGCATATCTTATTGGTATATATGTATATGTATATGTATATGTTTTGGTCAAAAATTACCGAAGCAATTAAGTGATCAAATTAGTTAAGTGAGGTACTGTGCTAAGAGAATGTGTTCAAAAATATGTCAATTGAGTTATTTGTAAAAACAGTTTGGGGATACGGCTCAGGATATAGAGTCGTATCTGTGATCAAAAAATGAGCAAAAAAGTAAAGTAAATGACACGAGATGTACGAGGAAAGCCCTTGATCAATCTAGATCGCCGGCATAAAACCTCGGGAGCTGACAATCGCAGCTACCTTGTTCTTCTATTGCTTCAAATATCAGGATACAGTGCAGGATGTGGTGCGGATCGACTAAGTGTTACAACGTGAATTGGGTACAAGTGTGGTGATTGCAGTAATCTAGAGGGCAAGAGTGTACAAGAGTGTTAGCGAAAAGATTGTGTGCCTTAAACTGATCCGCCACATCTATTTATAGTAAAGATAAATTAACAAACTATCCTAAACTTGCGGGATCCACCGAATATTCCTTCATCGAACGTTGTAGACCTGGTCTTTCGGGCTCAACGTCTCTTCTTCAACAAACTCGTCCGAGTCTTGAGGAGAAGAAGTCCTCTTGACAGTTAGTAAGCCTCAGCCTTTAATCTGCACGTGGTTAATTAATAAACCTCAGGATATCACCCAAGATGTTAGCAATATCCTCTTCCAGCATCCTGGTCACAAATAAACAAACAAAGGCAGGATATTGGTCAGGATATGTATGCTTAGAAAATGACCCATAACAATTGTCCCCAAATATATCTGTTGGTATACCAATCCAACGGATATATTTCAAAAATCTTATCCCATAACTCAAGGCATTTAAAACGAAGCGACGGACAAGATCACATCGTAACTTCCAACGCGTTTTTTACTCAATGGAGATTTACGATGCCCCTATATCTTCTCTTTTCTTGTTTGAAAAGCAGATATCTCCAACTAAACCTTCAGGTAATTTCTTCATTTCAGATTTTCTTCCTGTCAATTTACTTCACTTTACTTGCAATGGATACCGAGACCTTCATCCAACAGAATCTCCTTAAAAATCCCGAAAAGGAGATCTGTGCTTTTGACAACGCAGACATTGCGGCTCTAAGAGCTTCCGGCGCTTTCCCTGACAACACGGTCTTCAGATCATTCGATCGGTCAATCCGATCGGATGTTTCTTCTACTGAATGGATTTGTTTTCCGGCATATCCCTTTTCACTAGGTCTTCGGTACCCTTTTCCTGAATTCATGATGCAATTCTTTCGAACCACCGGCATCTCTTTTGCTCAAACCATGCCCATGGCTTGGAGAGTACTGATTGTACTTAATCAAATCAAAAATCTCCATTGTTCCGACCTTCGCATCGAGGATTTGCCTATTGCTTATCGCCTCCGATCCCACGGCTCTAGCCGATTCTTGCTCTTCTCGACATCCAGCAAACCCTTGATTCTCAAAGCCACCAAAAACGAAGACGGATGGCAACGCAAATTTTTTTTTGTCAAACGAGATTCTATTGCCGAGGGTGCCAGCCTTCCAGTGGAGTGGTTAACCACCGGTAGGATCATAAATATCCTCATAGACCGTTTAATTGTTATCTTCCATTAATACTCTTCTTTTTGATCTTTATGCAGTGAACTTTAAGGAAGTTGCTCCCCCTACCGCTGATTCAGAAGAGAGAATCAATACTATTTACCGGTTGCCTGCAATAGATAGGACTTTCACCACACACGTCCCAAGTTCCAGCCAATACTCATAATCCGAGATGTCTGGTAAGAATTTCTTTCAAAATAATTAGTCACAACAGTATAATGATAAAATAAAGATTAAAACTTTCCCCTTTATGCAGCACCAGCTAAGATCCCTGAAGTCTTTGATCTTGACGAATTGGACAGCTATTCTGATCAGATCCAGGTCAAGAAAGAGCCTAACCCCAAGACCACAGCTACATCCAAACCCAGCAGCTCCAAAGCCATCGTCATACCTAAACCTTCACCGGCCACCAAACCCCGGAGTTCAAGCTCCCGCAAAAGAAAAGAACCTGATTCCCCTGTCATTTCTGACACATTTCCTTACGAGAAGCACGGGTTCATTGAAGCTAGCGGGTTTATGACTTCTTTTCTTAACCAAGTCAGTATTCTCATATCATATCCTGCGATCTACACTACTATCAAAGGTTTATCAATATTAATACCTATCGTTTTACCTCTGTAGGGTCTTGAGCGTTTGGTTAACTTATCAAGAATCCTGCAAGCTCAACAAGACACTCGAATCTAAACTAAAGGAAGCAGAAGTCACAATCTCCGACCAAGGTATGATTGCAGCCGCAAAATCTCGTCACTACGAGGAGAAATACAAAGCTATGACCCAAGAACACCAAGTTGCTCTCAACCAAGCCACTCTTCAAGCCCAGGCCGATCTAGAAGCCGCCCATGTGCAGTATGAACGGGATATGGTCAGCTACCGGGAGAGCCTCAAAAGTTCCGTCGTCATTTCTCTCCTCCAAGCCAGGTTGAAGATGGCTCACGAAGCCAAAACATTAGGTTTCGATTGTCCTTCCTGGGATGTTGGTGCTTGGGAGACCAAGCTAAAGAACCTCAGCGGCACCTTTTCCAAATCAAATGTCGATGAATCTTCCAACGCAGCCGAAAAAGCAACCGATGCTGAGAAGGATGCTGAGACGGATCCCAAGATGGATGCTGCTGAAACCACTATGGACCAAGAAGGCACTACCCCCTAGGGCTTATTTCCTTTGAATTATTCGAACAATTTTATGTTTTTAAGAACAATTTATATTTCCGTATCTAAACAATTTGATAGCCGAAGGTGGATGGGTCCTGGGTTTCAGGATGAAACCTTCAGTTATCAACCAGTAATAATTGCTCCCAGAATAATTTCATCTTCTTATATTTCTAAGCATAAATTTTAGCTTTACAAAAAAAAATTTATACTGTTATCTTATAAAGTATCCTAATCAGTATGCTCAGCGATACACTGTAAAACTTTTTATTAGATAGAACTTCCAAACATCCCTTCAACTTTGTAGAAAGTTTTTGATTAACAACCAGTTTTCAATAATATTTAAATGATCAAAGTTCCAAACTATCACTAGTTTCAAACACCCTAATCAGATATTCTGAAAAAGACTTTGAGAATATATCAGGATACTTGTCCTTTTATAAAACATAATGTTACTAAAAACTTGAACGATGTTTACAAAGGAAAGATCATACCAGAAATAGGGTATAAACCTATTACCACACTTCAGTCCCTTTGCAATTCTTCCCATAAAGATGTCCCCTGTGCAAGGTACTTAGTGCATTAGTTCCAAGTCCCATCCTTTTAGCTTTGCACCACCACCTTAGTGGGAATGTCCCCTGTGTACAATGCCTTCAAATGCTTTAGAAATCTCCTGAATGTCAGTTTACATTGTATAGGCAATTTTTTTCGTCCCAAGGGCAAAACCCAAGGATGTACTGGAGATAAATCCCTTGTATCCTGGGGAAAATCCCAAATTTTCATGCGCTACAGGCGGGAGTGTATAAACTCCAAGACTTAGAAAGGTGAAAACCTTTAAACCTTAGAGAGTATGAAAATACCCTTTCGTGAGAGAGGGTGATCAATCCTCATATACCTTTAGGATTCAGGATATAGCCAACAATAACGAAATTGTCAGCCACTTTTACATGGACTGGTCCCGCCACCTTGAACTATCCCTGAATAACTTGCGCTCCAGGCGGGGTGTTTAAACCCAATTCGGAAGAAAGGTGAATACCTTTAAACCTATGAAGGGGTCAGTATCCCTTAAACGTGAGTGAGGGGGCCAATCCTCTAATATTTCGAGTTATCCTGAGTACATATCCCGGAGCTGCATCCTGAAACATATCTTGCAAAACAATTGTAAACTAAGGTGGGTGTTAGCTTGGCTAACACCCCTCCGATGCTTAAGTCAGTATTGGGTTACAAAGAATAAATTAAACCAAACATATTTAAAAAAGGTAGAATTCATACCATCCTGAGTTAGAAATTAAATTCTAAACTCACTTGAAATAGAGCTTGAGGTGTATAGCATTCCAAGACCTCGGTAGCATATCCCCCTCCATATTCATGAGTCTGTATGCTCCTTTTCCTGCTTCTGATTCAACTTCGTATGGTCCTTCCCATTTTGGGGCTAACTTGCCATCGGCAGGATTAGTAGTATTCTGAAAAGCCTTTCTTAGCACCCAATCTCCAACCTTAAATCTTCTGGTCCTGATGTTCTTGTTATATGCCCTGGATATTCTCTGTTGATATGCTGCCATCCTTAGCCTTGCCGCATCTCTTTTCTCATCTATAGTGTCTAAATCCTGACTCAAGGCTTCAGGATTCTGCTCAGGATCACTTAGGGTAGATCTTGCAGTGGGTAGTGTCATTTCCGTCGGAATCATTGCTTCTGCTCCAAATACCAAGGAGAATGGGGTTTGGCCCGTTGCATTTTTTACTGTTGTCCTATCAGCCCATAAAACAAAGGGTAATTCTTCTACCCATCTTCCTTTTTTGGCTCCAAGCCTTTTCTTTAAGTTATTGACAATTATCTTGTTTGAGGATTCTGCTTGTCCATTCGCTTGAGGATGTACTGGAGTAGATGTTACTAATTTAATTCCCCAACTCTTGCAAAAGTCAGTAGTTCTCTTGCTTATAAACTGAGAACCATTGTCACAGATTATTTCGGCTGGTACTCCAAATCTGGTCAGGATATTTCTCTTTATGAAGGATACTACTTCTTGGTCTCTAACTTGAACAAATGCTTCCGCTTCGACCCACTTAGAGAAATAGCCCGTCATTGCTAGCATAAAAACTTTTCCTCCCGGGGCTTTTGGTAACTTTCCTACTATATCCATGCCCCACTTCATAAATGGCCAAGGGGAAACAATAGGATATAACGGTTCAGCGGGCTGATGCAATATGTTACTATATCTTTGACACGCATCACATCTCCGAGCATACTCTGCGGCATCTTTTCTCATTGTTGGCCAATAATATCCTGTCCTTAATACTTTTGAGAATAATGACCTGCCCCCAGTATAGTTGCCACAATCCCCTTCATGTATATCCCGAAGTACTTCTTTAGCTTCAGGATCCTCCAAGCATCTCAAGTATGGTCCTGCAAGAGATTTCTTATATAAAATATTATTTATAATAGTGAATCGTGATACCTTCATCCTAAATGCCTTAGGATTTTCATCTTCGGGGATATGTCCTTCCTTGAGGTATCTCATGATTGGAGTCGTCCAGGATTTAGGATCCTCTTCAGGATACACCGCTCCGGGATCCTGAATACCTGCTACTTCTTTATCCTGAGAATCCGTGGCAGGATACAGGATTTGTAATATCGGTATTGGGGTCCCTTCTGGTATCCTGATTGATGATCCCAAGTTTGCCAATGCGTCTGCTTCGGCGTTATCCTCTCTTGGTACCTGTTCAAGTGTAAAAATATTGAAATATCCTGCTATTTTTTTAAGAATACCGAGGTATTCAATTAGTTTCTCACCCTTGACTGCATAGGATCCATTAAAATGATTAGTAATTAACAAGGAATCAACATATACTTGCAAATTTTTGATATTCATATTCTTAGCCAATTCTAGTCCTGCAATTAAAGCTTCATATTCTGCCTCATTGTTAGTAGCAGGGAATTCACATCTAACAGCCTGGGGTATTATGTCCCCCTGTGGCGATTTTAGTAGTATACCTAAACCTACACCCCGGCATAAAACCCTTGATCAATCTAGATCGCCGGCATAAAACCTCGGCAGCTGACAATCGCAGCTGCCTTGTTCTTCTTATTGCTTCAAACTTCAGGATACAGTGCAGGATATGATACGGATCAACTAAGTGTTACAATGAGATTTGAGTACAAGTGTTTGTGTGTAGTGGTTGCTAGTAGCTAGAGAGCAAAGAGTGTGAGTGAAAGTGTGTGAAACGTTGTGTCTACCTATGATCCGATCGCCCCTTTATATAGTTACAAAAAACAAACTAACTCTCCTATTATTCCGGGATGCTGGGAATATTCCATTCTGAACGTTGGGGGACTCTTTCTACTTGTTTTCCACGTGCTTATTGACTACAAAACCGGGTCTTCAGCTCATATAACCGTTACAATGTCAATAACATTGACCAACATCCGATATTCTCGCGGAATATGCCTTTCTGACCGTTATAAGACCCATTCTTCCACCATCAACGTCCATTTTTCAACCACCTTGAGCGAATCTTCAGGTAGATCAAGTCTTTTAACGTTGATACCTTGCAACCAACGTTTTACAAGCCAATCGTTAGTAATAGTCAGGATACTGCCTCAGGATATTACCAATATCCTGGCCCGGTATCCTGATCCGGTATCCTGATCTGGTATCTTGATCATATACAACTAATTAAAAATCAAGATACAAAATCAGGATATGGGCTCAGAATTTCACCCAGAACAATTATCATCTGAAAAAAACAAGGACAAAGAACCCAGATGTACCCATCTTCATCAAAATGTTTTACCAAGAACACAATAACAACAACAACAATAGGCGGGTACTATAGAGTTAGGAATCTACCAAATAACAAAAAAATGAGAGAATAACACACAAACATCTATAACCGCATAACACAACATAAACACATATTCATCAAAAGACAATCACATGCCAATTCCACCCTTAACCAAAGTTCGAGTACATATTGCATCATCTTCTAAAAGTCCTTAACCTTAATCCTACGTCTCCATGAACCCCTATCCTGGATCATGACCTAAGATAGGCGCAACTCTAAAAAACCATGTCTAATCCGCTCATCCCAAGTTAGTTTAGTCCTGGCTCTAATCCTTCTCCCATCCACACTCAGGTTTTCCACTGCTCGAACTGTCGATGTAGTCTCCCTCCTCTTCACATGTCCGAACCATCTCAATCTCCCTTCTTTAATCTTCTCTGATATACTGAGGTTTCACCAATAACACACAAAGAACAAAACCTCATCATCATTACTTCATCAACATCATCATCATCATGAAAATTTAAGGTTCGATTCATCTCCATCACTCTCTCTTTGAAAATTGAAGGTTTAATGATCAAGTTGCAGGTAAATCGTAGATTCAGCTCGGTTCAATTGTCCGAACCGCTACCCTGGATCTTGAAACCTTTTCAACTTCTGCAAAGAGCCCTTTACAATATGCATCCATTTTCACAAATCCCACAAAGCTTTTTTTGATTTACATTGTGTTCCAGAGTTTACTAATGGAAGGAAAGGAAAAGAAACAAAAAGAAACTAAATTTAAGGAAGGATAAGAAAGGAAAATAAAACATTTCATGTTCCTGAGTTTCATTTAAGGAAGAAACAGAAAGGAAAACTAGGCTAAATTCTTTAGTTTTTCTTTCCTTCCGATTTGGAAGGAAATAGGAGGAAAGACATCTTTTTTTTCCTTTATCTTCCTTTCTTTTCTCACTTTTACATTTTTTTTCTTTTCCCTCGTTAAGTTAACTTGGGAACAAAGCGTTAGTTCATGGAATTGGAAATATTTGAGGGTTTTAACGGATTCGGATTTGAATTGGGGTTTGTTTTTTTATTAAAAGAATATGGGTTTTGATAGTTTAATGGTCAATGTACACACGGGTGTGGATGCTGAGAGAAAATGGGGGAATATTAAGGTTGTTTTGTATCCTAATTGCATGTGATTCTCCTCTGCTCTCTATATGCTATTTACAAAATTTGAGGGTATTTGATTTTGTATAATAATAATGGATCTTGAATTCTAGTGTATGGATTTTGAATTCTGGTGTATGTTGTGAGGTTATTCGAAGATGATGAAGATTGATTTGTGAGGTTATTTGAAGATGATGACAATAATGATAATTTGATTTTATATAATAACAATAATAAACAAAAAAATTTAAGCTCGGGAAAACAAAGGATAATGGGTTATAAATCATAGGGATGCAAATGGATAGAATATAAGGGTAATGTAGTCATTTGAGTGACAAAAAGTAACGGAGTTGGATTCAGGGACTCAAAGTGTAGTGCTTTTACATGACTGGGGACGCAACAAGCAATATTTTCATTTTAGGGACTCAGATTGACATAGGGCTCTTTCCTTACGAACGCAAACTGAAGTTTACTCCTTATAATTTCTTAAAAATACAACATTAACTCAAAAAATAATCATAACTACATAATTCCATAATTAAATATCAATTTTCCAACAAAGTTTTTTTAAATAAAAGTCTATATCCACATCCTCATCAACAAGAGAATAACTATTTTCGTTTCTCACAATATAAAATAAGAAGTTGTAGTTACCAACAATTTACGTAAGATAAGTAACATATACAATTGATATACGCTAAATTACACATGTTTCAGTCCCCTATTTACTCCCGTTTTACGCGTTTTGGCTAAAACTTCGATGTTTAGGTACTTAATCAGGTACTTTTGGATTTTCAGGTCTTAAACGGCGTACCAAAGACAAAGTTGGAGAAAAAAGAGAAATTTTCGGGCATTTTGGATGAAATTTGCACATTTTGTTGAAGATATAGATCATGCACAGCCATACACTCCATCTGCACGACCGTGCAAGGCGCGCGACACCGGAAGCATTGGCGGTGCACATGGCAGTGCAACTGACTTCTCGGACACGTACGACCGTGCGTCCCTGTGCACCCCCGTGACTACCTGATTCTCCTCGAAGAAACAGACTGATTTCCCGGAGATGCATGACCGTGCACATAAAGTGCACAGCCGTGCACTTGGTTCGACTTTACCGCCCAATCATCCACTTGTCTGACCCATTCTGCAACTGACGTCACCCTACCATTTGTCAGTGCACGGGCGTGCACTTTAAAGTGCACGACCGTGCAGATATGAAAACCCCTATAAAACAGAACAGACACATCTGATCAATTATTGGATATTTTTGCTATCTTCTGGGCGATTTTGGGGCTCCGGAAACAGCCTGCTTTGGTCGGATTCAAGCCTCCAAGTTGCAAAGAAGCCCATTTATCATCCAATCCATCTAATCATTGTTTTCTTATGGTTTAAATCTTTGTTCTTTCCATGATTTTGATTACATTCCAAGCATTGATTTGATGTATTATGTATTATTGTAGCCTTAGGGCAAAAACACTAGTTTACTTGTCTTATGAACAAACATTAGTATGTTAATCTTGTTCGTATGAAACTTTGGTAGTTTTCATGTTTAAATCTTGATGATCATATGGCAAACATGTTTCACTGATGTTGGATTCTTGATTGTATTTGGTTATCTTGGATGATTAATCAATGTTTAGTTGAGATATGTTGAAAAACCCCTTGTTTAAGCACTTATTAGTAAGCTATTAACTTGTTAATATGTTTATGTTAGGGCTGGATTTTTATGACCTATGATCCTTACATGTGATCCTAACAAGTGATCCTTGCTTCTTTGGCAGATAGTGATCCTCAGAGGAGCTCCAGGATCAGGATCACGGATCATCCTAAGGATCCTCATACTAACGACTGTTCTCTTTGGACTTAATGTTATCTTGCAGGAATTACGAGTTGGATCTGGTCTTAGCAACGTAAACAAGGAATTTGTCACGCTAATCTCGCACGTGCATAATCAAAGATGGACGTTATAAAGAATATGGAAACTCAGCACAATTCAAGGGCGATTATTTAGGCTAAATTTACTTCTATTTCTAAAGGGGTAACGAGCTAGTAGTTAGGTGATTTGCCTAAAATAGAACCACACACACTTGTATAAATGGCACTCTTGAACATTCGGAAGACACAACACATTCCTCACACGCTTTAGCATACGATACTATAGTGATCCTTGTACCTAGCTCGTTACCATCCAAAGTTGTAAACATTGTTTTTTATATTGAATTTTGGTGATCGGTAGTTTCCATCACCCGAGGTTTTTTATGCCGGAGATCATTCATTGATCAAGGGCTTTTTCCTCGTATAAATCCTTGTGTCACTTGTGCATTTTTCATTTAAGTGTTCCTTCACTTTGTTCATCATACCAAGCATCATTCCCCGTTTACATAAAGTTTGGTTGCATTATCTTTAAGTGATTTTTGACCAAAACAGTTTGGCGCCCACCGTGGGGCAATTGGTGCTTCATTCATAAGAAAGTTTTTCTGTTGGTGATCGTTCCGGAGTATTGCATGGCGTCATCGTTGAAGAATACCTCCACAGCGATGTTTGCAGTCAATTCATCTAATGGCATTCCATCTTTGCCTCCACCACCAACGGGATCTCAGAAAAATGCTGAGAAGAGACCAACTCCTATCTTCTCTAAACCTTCATCTTCTTCTGCTCTAACTTCTTCTGCTCCCAGTACTAGTGATATTTTTACTTTGATTTTGCAGATGAGGGATCGTATGCAGCAGCAGGATGAAACTAATGACAGGATCCTCAGAGAAATCGGAGATCTCAAAAGGCAAAAGAAAACGGCAGAGGATCATTCCCCACTGATGCCCAAATCTTTGAATTTTGATACTCCGATGATTACTTCACAGCCATCAGAGGCCCCGGACGGTCAACATATGGGTGGATTAAGAGGAGTGCATTTCGGCCCAGCAGTAGTGACTCAGGCATCAGGATCATATTTCCAACCGACAGGATCCTATACTCAGCATATGGGATCCTTCATGAACTCAGGATCCTCCTTCGTTCCAGGATTATCCCAGGTTTAAGGATCCTCCTTCGTTCCAGGATCATCCCAGGTTCAAGGATCCTCCTTCGTTCCAGGATTATCCCAGGTTCAAGGATCCTCCTTCGTTCTAGGATCATCCCATGCTTAGGGATCCCTTCAGATACCAGGATCCTTGAATAATTTGCAAACAGGAAGTCCAGATGTCCATCAAGGAGATTTTATTCCGATGCAGACCATTGCTTCCACTGGTCCCTCCATCATCCCAGAATCCCAGCAATATGGATTCACATCCAATGTTCCTAACTTGAACTCGATGGGAGGTAACACTTTTAATAATTCTCCTACCACTAACCACGGATTCATGTAGGATACAGGTATCAATCATGCTATGGCCAGAGAACTACAAAAACTGAAGGATATGATATCAAGTGTTCCAGGGGTAGTCAAACCTATCCCGGAGATTGCAGATGGAAGCCATAAGGTATCTCGTTTTGCACCACCAATTTGTGATGCTGAGATACCCAAAAGATTCCATATCCCTACTATGAAGCTGTATGATGGTACAACGGATCCTGAGGAACACATAGCATAATACAGGGAGAGGATGGAGATCAATCCAATTCTAGAAAGATTAAAGGAAGCATGCCTGTGCAAGGGATTTGGATCCACTCTTACTGGATCAGCTCTTAAGTGGCTGCTAAGTCTTCCCCCTTACTCTATTACTTCGTTTGCTAATTTAGTTAACTTATTCAATAATCAATTTTCTTGTAGCAGAAAATTTGAACGATTGACTAGTGATTTATATAGGATAACTCAGGGTCATAATGAATCATTAAGGGATTATATAACCAAATTTAGTAAAGAATCCTTGGATATTCCTAACTTGGATGTGGCCACAGCTGTTGAGGCCTTCTAGATGGGACTGCTTAAGGATTCATTGTTCTATGATGATCTTGTTATGACACCATGCAGGAACCTAGACGAAGTAAGAACTCGGGCACTCAGGTTCATCCGGCTAGAGGATGACAAGAGGATACAGGAGAGACAAGTAGGATCCTCAAAACAAGAAAAGCAAGGATCCTCTTTCAAAAGCAACAAATTCAAATCCTACAATAGAACTGACAACCAGAACGTGCATGCTGTTGACCAAGAAGAGGATGATGAGGATTATCCTCCGATTTCTGAATATTGCTTTTCCGTTGATAATCATGAACTGATCCTTGCAATGCAGAATCTAGGGGAAAAGGCCAGATGGCCCAGAAAAAATGACAAACCAGCCGGAACTAAAGACAAATCAAAGTGGTGTGCATACCACGAGGATTTTGGGCATTTAACCGAAGAATGCATCGCGTTAAGAAAGGAAATTGGATATCTGCTAAGCAAGGGGCATCTAAAAGAGTTGTTGGGAAGAAAAAAGCAAAGGACTCAGGATCCTGAAAGGATCCCTGAGAAAGTTCCAGCCCCTCCGGCAGATGCACAAGTGATCAACTTTATTTCTGGAGGATCAGACATCTGTGGTACATCCTTCTCAGCAGCTAAAAGGCATGCAAAGGAAGCTAAAATGGATAACGGAGAAAGACCTATTCGAACATCAAGTGTCTCGGAAGGAAAAATTATAACCTTTGATAAGGATGATCGAGTTGACATCCAGGATCCTCATCATGATAGTTTAGTTATTACTCTTTTTATTTCTAACCACTTTGTCCGCAGGATCCTTATTGACGGAGGAAGCTCAGTAAACATTATCCAGGTTGATGTTCTGAAGAAAATGGGTATCCCTGAATCAGATATCACACCAAGATCCTCCGTGCTTGTAGGATTTAGTGGCGAAACTAAGAAAACCCTGGGGGACATCAAACTCCCAATTTATGTGGAAGGATTACATAATTATCAAAAGTTTTGTGTTATTGACTGTTTGTCTTGCTGCAATGTTATCCTTGGCAGGCCCTGGATACACGATATGAAGGCAGTCCCATCCACCTACCATCAGTGTGTGAAGCTCCCTAGCCCATGGGGAATAATCAAGATCGATATTGATCAACAGGAGGCTAAGGATTGTTACACCTCATCAATGAAACCAGCCTCGAAATCAAGGGAGCAATAGCAATTAAAGTATCCTCCAAGGGGTGTCTTGGAGGCAAGAGAGCAGGATGTGGATGAAATCCTCTTGGATCCTGATGATCCTGAATCCAAAATCTACATCGGATCAGGGATCCATGATAAAATGAAAGAACACATAGTATCCTTCCTCAAAAGAAGAAAATCTACCTTTGCATGGAAACATGAGGATATGACAGGTATATCTAAGGATATTATCACTCATAAACTTGGCATTGACAGGTCAGTTAAACCAATCCATCAAAAAAGGAGGAAGTTTGCACCAGAAAGAAATGCCATTATCCAGGAAGAGGTAGAAAGATTACTACGAGCAGGTATGATTAGAGAAGTGAAGTATCCAAAATGGCTGGCCAATGTGGTTGTTGTTCAAAAGAAAAATGGAAAGTGGAGGGTATGTGTCGATTTCACTGATTTGAATAAGGCATGTCCCAAGGATCCTTTCCCATTACCCCACATTGACTCAATGGTGGATGCAACGGCTGGTCATGAACTGTTAACCTTTATGGATGCATCGTCTGGATTCCAACAAATTCAGATGGAACCATCTAACCAAGAGGATACGGCTTTTATGACCCCAACCGGTTTATATTGTTATATTGCTATGCCTTTTGGATTAAGAAATGCAGGTGCAACATATCAAAGGCTGGTGAATATGATGTTCAAAGATCAAATTGGACAAACTATGGAGGTGTACATAGACGATATGGTGGTGAAATCCAAAAAAGCTGAGGATCACCTAAGGGACTTGGAGGAAGCATTTGATATCCTTGATAATTATAACATGAAGCTTAATCCTTCAAAATGTCACTTTGGTGTTAAAGCAGGTAAATTCTTAGGATATATGGTAACCCAGAGGGGCATTGAAGCAAGCCCGGAACAAATCAAAGCATTGGTAAATATCAAATCCCCTGCCAATGCTAAGGATGTGCAAAGACTAGCAGGCAGGATAGAAGCTTTAAACAGATTTATATCCAAATCCTCAGAAAAGTGTAAAGAATTCTATGATATCTTAAGAAAGAACAAGAAATTCGAATGGACTGAAAAGCATGAGAATGCTTTACAAGCCCTAAAAGAATACATGTCCTCAGCACCAGCATTGATGAAACCAGAAAAAGGAGATGTGTTATCCTTATACCTTGCGGTATCCTCAAAAGCAGTAAGTGCAGTCCTTGTTAAGGATCATGAAGGTACACAATATCCTGTCTATTATGTAAGTAAGAGTTTACTTGATGCTGAATCCAGGTATTCACACCTTGAAAAACTTATTCTTGCACTGATTATGGCATCTACTAAACTAAGACATTATTTTGAAACCCATGTTATTGTTGTTATAACTAATTTCCCAATTAAGAATGTCCTCAGGAAACCAGAGATGTCCGGAAGAATGGCTAATTGGGCAGTAAAGCTTAGTGCCCATGATATAAGATACGAGCCTAGAACAGCCATCAAATCACAAGCATTAGCCGACTTTGTGGCTGATTTTAGTAGTCATTTACAAAAGGAAGCCGAATTGGAAGTCCAGCAGCTGGATGAAACCAAGGATCCTTGGATACTACATACTGACGGATCCTCAAATGTTAAAGGCACGGGGCTTGGTATACTACTAAAATCGCCACAGGGGGACATAATACCCCATTCCATAGCTTGTGAGTTCCAAGCCACTAATAATGAGGCTGAATATGAAGCCTTAATCGCTGGCTTACAAATTGCTAAGCATATGAGGATCAGGTATCTTGAGGTATACGTGGATTCATTGTTAATCACTAATCACTTTAATGGATCCTATGCTGTTAAAGGTGAAAAACTAACCAAATATTTAGAGATAGTCAAAGAATTGGCACTCTCCTTTGTTTCTTTCAGTTTGACACAGGTACCAAGGGAGGAAAATATAGAAGCTGATGCATTGGCCAATCTAGGATCATCTTTGAAGATCCCAGAGGATATAAGTATCCCCATCATCCATATCCTGGCTCCTGCTATTGAAAATCAGGTGGCCATGGAAATAGAAGAAGATACTGCAATGTTCCCTAGTGAGGATACTCAATCTTGTTCAGGATCATGGATCTCACCAATCATGAGATACTTACAACACGGGGAGATTCCTATGGGAGAAAATCCTAGGGCTTTCAGAATTAAGGTATCTCAATTCACAATCTTAAATAATATGTTATATAAGCGATCTCTTGCAGGACCATATTTAAGATGTATCGAGGATCCTGAAGTTCAAGAAGTGTTAAAAGACTTCCATGAAGGAGATTGTGGAAACCACACTGGGGGCAGGGCATTGTTCTCAAGGATCTTAAGGACAGGATACTACTGGCCAACTATGAAAAGGGATGCTGTGGAGTATGCTAAGAAGTGTGATCCTTGTCAAAGACACAGCAATATCCTTCATCAGCCGGCTGAATTTCTACATCCTATACCATCCTCTTGGCCATTTATGAGATGGGGGATGGATATAGTTGGCAAGCTCCCTAAGGCACCTGGTGGAAAAGTATTCATGCTTGCTATGACTGACTACTTCTCCAAGTGGATAGAGGCTGAAGCTTTTGCCCAAGTCAGAGAGAAAGAAGTTATATCCTTTATTAAGAGAAACATTATAACTAGATTTGGCATTCCTTCTGAAATTGTATGTGATAATGGTTCCCAATTTATTGGGAGCAGGACTACTAACTTTTGTGACAGTTGGGGGATTAAGATGATAACATCAACACCAGTCCACCCACAAGCCAATGGTCAAGCAGAATCATCCAACAAGATCATCATCAACAATCTGAAGAAGAAACTTGGATCCAAGAAGGGGAAATGGGCAGAGGAATTGCCTTATGTGCTTTGGGCTGATAGGACAACCCCCAAGAATGCTACTGGTCAAACACCCTTCTCTTTGGTGTTTGGGGCAGAATCAGTGATCCCAACAGAAATGGTGGTTCCAACTGCTAGAACAAGTACCCGTGATCCTGAGGAGAATGATGCAAACCTGGCTCAAGACTTGGATACTATTGAAGAAATCAGGGATCTGGCTAGGATAAGGATGGCCAGCTACCAACAAAGAATGGCGGGTGCTTACAACAAAAATGTCAGGATAAGGAAATTCCAAGTTGGGGATATGGTATTGAGAAAAGCATTCCAAAATACCACCAATCCTGCTGATGGGAAATTGGCACCAAAATGGGAAGGCCCTTATTTGATCGAAGCCGAAGCAGGAAAGGGGGCATATAGATTGCTTACCATGGAGGGTAATCTGTTACCAAGAGCCTGGAATGCTGTCCACTTGAAAAAATATTTCATGTAAGCAGGATCCTTCTGGCATGAGTAATCCTTACATTGGAAGTATCCTTCAAGGATCCCTGAAGCATCAATGATCCTTACTCTGGTAATGTCCTAAGCTTGAACTCTTATTTACATATCTTCTTATTTAAGGATAAGGATCATGTATCCTTCATCCTCCTCTCACGAGATTTTGAGTTCTGATAAGTTCAGGTATCCTTAGCATAATGTCGACAATCTTCAGAAGCAACTCAGATCCTCGGGCTTGTGCCCAGTTATCCTTGGGCTTGTCCCCATTCTTCGCCTGTAGCGCACGATGATCCTGGTATAGTTCACGTCTTTGGGACCAGTACTCGCTTTAGGGGTTGATAACCTCATCGTACTGGCTATACCCAGGATCCTACGTATAATGGTAGACGTACCATACATCCGTTCCTAAGGTTTCTAACGTTTTCATGTTAGCTAAGGTTTTGGCATTTTCATGTCACTAAGTTTGGATAGTCGCCAGTGAGGGCCATACTCCAGTTTACATACGATCCTTGGGCTTGTCCCCAGTTATCCTTCGGGCTTGTCCCCAGTGATCCTTTGGGCTCGTCCCCAGTTATCCTTTGGGCATGTCCCCAGTTACTAACCTATCTTTTATATCGGCTTAGTCCCAAGTTATGTTCTATTTTTCAGGTTTTCGAAGTTAAACAATTAAGGATCCTTAATCCTTATTATCCATTAAAGTTTCACTTATGGTTATCCTGATTAAAGGTTAGGATCCTAACTTGGATCCTCAGGTATGATCCTTAACTATTTTCAATTTCATTCATTATTTGTTTGAATAACCCTTAGACTTTGACAACTGAACCTATGATCCTTAAAATAAACTACTTTGAAAATTTTCGATTATAGGATATTAGATCCAGGATCATATCCTAAATTTCTTAAACATAATTTGCTTAACTTTTCTTACTCAAACAAATATGTATCAAAACAATTGGAAATTAAAAGGATAACAATACGAGATAAGCCAAAAAAAAATTAGAGTTATTTTATTAACAAAGGTTTAAAACCCTTCAAAGTTGTCAAAATTGCCAACCCACGTTTCTACCAGCAAAACGTGGCCCGTCCACATGGGTTGGCAAAGGGTGTCCATTGTTTGTGCGGTCATAGCATCCAGGAAATTAAAAGGCGGCAGGATCACAATGGCTTCATCCCCCAAACAGAGGATCCCTCCACCATTTGTAATCCTACCTATTGTCTGAAGGATCCTGATCCTTAACCCTAGAACTATTGTTCAAATTACAGACCATAATTGTTTTAAAAAAACATCAACAACCACCAAACAAAAAATTGGGCTCCGGCTATGTCTAGAAGTTTCCTTCATCGCCCAATCCTGCAGCTCAATCCTTCGCTGCACCATCACCACCGGCTCCACTTGCCTCTCCACCCTGATCCTTGCCAGCGCCTCCACCCTCAAGCATCGGGATCTCCTCAGCTTCATCATCATCCTCCAACTCTGCCAGCCTCGCCTTCCAACCCTCTACATCCCATGTGCTTTTGTCGAAGGCAGGATCCTGAGCCTCCATAGCCATCTGCAGCTGGATCTTATACATGGTTATTGCAGCAGAGACCTTGGCATCCTGGGTGATCTCATGCTTCTCATAATCAAAATTGATCAGCATTTTGGTAGCATCATCCTTGGTGGCCCGGAGCTCCTTCTCAAGATCAGCAATCTTAAGATCCTTCAGCACACCCATTTGTTGAAGGTCAGCAATTTGGCGGTCTTGATCCTCGACGTGGCCAACATAAGTCTCTATCTCAGCAAATTTCTGCAAGGAAAACAAGGCATAACATCATAAACAAGTGATCCTCAAAACTGTCAGGATACACAAACAGGGGCAGTGATCCTTACCTCGTTGAAGTAGTCCAGGAACTGTTGGCGGAGCAGGGGCAGACCTTGTAAATCCTCAGAGGCCTTTCTCTTCTTTCCTTTACCCCTGATAGGTGCTTTAGGGGCTGAAGCGGTTGGGCTGGCAGCAGGAGTCTTCTTCCTTGAGGATTTGACATTTGTAAGATCATCGATGCCAAACTTTGAAGCAGACTTAGAGGATTTCCCAGCACCTACACAACCAAAATAAGATAAGTATTCTAATTAAACTTGAAAATCCTACATAGAATTACTTTTTAAATAAGGATACTTACTTGACATTGTGACAGAGGCAGAGGATACTTCTTGAGAATCCTGGATGGCAACCTGAAAAGTTCTTATCTCCGGATCAAGCTTCTTAAAGGCCAAGAGTCTCTCTTTTGCAGCAGGAGTCAACCTAAGATGAGCAACGGATATAGCTGCACAATAAACAAGAAAATGTTAGTGATCCTTATCCTAAGGAACAAGTTCTATGGTGATCCTTCCAGGATCCTCTATCCTACCATGGGTAGCCCACTCCTTGGGCAAATCCTTCCCATTAGGGATGGAATCTCTCCTAACAAAAAAGAATCGTCGCTTCCAGTTCGTGTCATTTTTGGTCACTTTGGAAACAGGGTGATCCTCTCTAGCTTTTCGCTTGAACAAATATCGGTGGGATCCAAAAGTTGTAAGATCATACATCTCACCCAACTCCGCCATACCAAGGTCAATCCCCTCTTGCTCAATGATCCTTTCAAGGGTGTATAACACCCTCCAGATCATCGGCATAGCCTGGATATAGCAGATGCCGGTAAGGGAGAAAAAAGATTGGGTGAATTGTTAGGGCTGGATTTTATAATCATGATTGTGTAGGGCTGTCACCTCCATGACGTCAGATCGCAACGGATAGTTCCACCTTAACGGCTATATATCCGTTGAGTTAGTTATAGATAAGATTCAGCAAAATATAACTCGCTTATATTAGATAAATACTCCTTATATTTTGGGGGCAATTGTTAGGGCTGGATTTTTATGACCTATGATCCTTACATGTGATCCTAACATGCGATCCTAACAAGTGATCCTTGTTTCTTTGGCAGATAGTGATCCTCAGAGGAGCTCCAGGATCAGGATCACGGATCATCCTAAGGATCCTCATACTAACGACTGTTCTCTATGGACTTAATGTTATCTTGCAGGAATTACGAGTTGGATCCGGTCTTAGCAACGTAAACAAGGAATCTGTCACGCTAATCTCGCACATGCATAATCAAAGATGGACGTTATGAAGAATATGGAAACTCAGCACAATTCAAGGGCGATTATTTAGGCTAAATTTACTTCTATTTCTAAAGGGGTAATGAGCTAGTAGTTAGGTGATTTGCCTAAAATAGAACCACACACACTTGTATAAATGGCACTCTTGAACATTCGGAAGACACAACACATTCCTCACATGCTTTAGCATACGATACTATAGTGATCCTTGTACCTAGCTCGTTACCATCCAAAGTTGTAAACATTGTTTTTTATATTGAAGTTTGGTGATCGGTAGTTTCCATCACCCGAGGTTTTTTATGCCGGAGATCATTCATTGATCAAGGGATTTTTCCTCGTATAAATCCTTGTGTCACTTGTGCATTTTTCATTTAAGTGATCCTTCACTTTGTTCATCATACCAAGCATCATTCCCCGTTTACATAAAGTTTGGTTGCATTATCTTTAAGTGATTTTTGACCAAAACACACATTTGCTAACCATCTAGGGAATTTGACTTCCCTAATCATCCTGGACTTCAATAATCTTTCAACTTCCTCTTGGATAATTGTATTTCGTTCAGGGGCGAATTTCCTTCTCTTTTGTTGTACAGGCTTGTATGACCTATCAATTCCAAGCTTGTGAACGTTGACATCCTGCATTTCAGAAAGTTAGTTAATTGTTCTTCAATATCCTGAGGGATATTGGTTCCTACGAGCACCGAGATATCAGGATTATCCTAGTCCAGGATAACTTTCTTCACATCCTGCTCCGAATTCTCCATGATATCCTGGGCCCGCATCTTTAATTGCTATGCTGGATTCGGTTTGGTCGAGGATTTCATTGAGGATGAGTAGCATTCTTTCGCCTCTTGTTGATCACTATCGACTTTGACAACTCCCCAAGGGGTAGGGATCTTGATACATTGGTGATATGTTGACGGTACGGCCTTCATATCATGAATCCATGGTCTCCCCAGTATGATGTTATAGCAGGATAGAGAATCCATCACACATAAACGTTGTATCGAGTTGACTCCTTCAACGTATACTGGCAATTTTATCTCTCCCACTGTGTTTCTAGCCTCTCCACTGAACCCAACAAGCACGGTAGACTTTGAAGTGATATCCATCGGAGATACATTCATTCTCTTCAGAGTTTCTAGTTGGATTATGTTGACGGAGCTGCCATTATCAACCAGTATCCTGTGTACAAAATGGTTAGCCACATATAACGTTATTACCAGAGCATCATGATGAGGATCCTGGACAGTATCCCTGTCGTCAGCGTCAAACGTGATCATTTTGTCAGTTGTGAGGGTAGTCATCTTGACAGGTTTGTCTCCCCTCTCAGCCTTAGCTTCTTTTGCATGTCTCTTTGCCGCCGAATACGAAGTCCCACAAATGTCGTATCCTCCCGAAATGAAGTTGATTATCTTGGCATCCGCAGGAGGTGAGGGTGCTCTTTCAGGATCCTTCTCGGGATCCTGCCCTTTATTTTTCTTCCTTCCTAGCAAGTCCTTCAGATATCCTTTGCTGAGAAGGTAGCTTATTTCCTTCCTCAAGGCAATGCAATCTTCCGTAACATGTCCGAAATCCTCATGGAAGGCGCACCATTTGGATTTATCCTTCCAATCAGCTTTTTGTTGATTCTTCCGAGGCCACCTGGCTTTATCTCCCAGACCCTGCATAGCATACATTAGTTCAGGTATATTAACAGAAAAACAATATTCAGATAATTCAGGATATTCTTCAGGATCCTCGTCTTCAACAGCATTCACTCTCTTGTTATCATTTCTGCCATATGGCTTGGAGCGATATGGCTTATATGAGGATTCTAATTTCCTGTTGGTTGATTCGTAGGTTGAGGTAGAATTCATTTTCTCTTGCATCTTCTTGTCATCTTCCAGACGGATATATCTCAAAGCCCTGTTACGAGCTTCGTCGAGATTCCTGCAGGGATTCATTACAAGTTCCTGATAAAACTGAGAATCTTTTTGTAACCACATCTTAAAAGCTTGCACAGCTGTTGCAACATCAAGATGCGGGATATCCAAGGATTCTCGACTGAAATTGTTCACATAATCCCTCAAGGATTCCTGAGGTCCTTGAGTTATCCTGTAGAGATCACTGGTTAGTTTTTCAAAACTCCGACTACAAGAAAATTGACTGTTAAATAAATTAACCAAATGAGCAAACGAAGTAATTGAGTGAGGAGGAACGTTTAACAGCCATTTTAAGGCTGATCCTGTTAGAGTAGAACCAAATCCCTTGCACAAGCACGCTTCCTTGAGCTCCGAAGGGATAGGGTTAATCTCCATTCTTTCCCTATACTGAGCAATATGCTCCTCAGGATCCGTAGTTCCGTCGTAAAGCTTCATGTTGGGGGTTTGAAATCTCTTTGGGATCTCAGCATCACAGATAGGATGTGCAAAACGAGATATCTTATGGCTGTCTTGGGACACTTCCGGGATCGGCTGGACCACCCCAGGTACACTGGATATCATGTCCTTCAACTTTTGAAGTTCCCTAGTAAGTGCTGATGTCACACCTGTATCCTGCAAAGATCCACTATTGTTAGTAGCATGAGTATTATTATTATTTGACACGTTACCCGTTGGAGGATTTTGCCCATATCCTGAAGCATATCCTCAGCTCCTCATGGTTGACATCCTGACCGAGGAGGGTATCTCAGGAGTATGATTATGAGGAAGACTGGGCACAATATTCCCCCTGTTATCCTCAGTATATACAGCTGAACTAAAGTTCAATGCTCTGGGGTGTAATGGAGTGACATTATCCTCAGCAGATCTGCTCGAGCCAGACTTCAGGAGTTGTATTTCCCTTAAAAGCATTTGGTTTGTTTCCTGTTGCTGCCTCATTTGTTCCTGCACACTTCCAAATAAAGTAAGAATTTCATCATTAGAAGCTAGAACGGGAGCAGATTCCTGAACACTGCGGGTAGGGATAATATCCTGAGGTCGTGAAGAGGCTGGCGTCCTTGGAGGAGGTGGTGGAAGCACCGAACCAGTAGTAGCAGAAGTCATAGCAGACACAGTAGAGGAACTCATGTTTGATCTTGAGGCCATTATGGATAATGTGGCAAAAAGTTTTGAAAATAGAAAACTGATTAGCGATTTGACAAAAATTTTTAGTAAAGAGAGCACCACTTGCCCCACGGTGGGCGCCAAATTG
This sequence comes from Helianthus annuus, assembly GCF_002127325.2. Classification (NCBI taxonomy): domain Eukaryota; kingdom Viridiplantae; phylum Streptophyta; class Magnoliopsida; order Asterales; family Asteraceae; genus Helianthus; species Helianthus annuus. The sequence continues at coordinate 62,202,808 of NC_035440.2, read as the reverse complement.
TTTTGGTCAAAAATTACCGAAGCAATTAAGTGATCAAATTAGTTAAGTGAGGTAGTGTGCTAAGAGAATGTGTTCAAAAATATGTCAATTGAGTTATTTGTAAAAACAGTTTGGGGATACGGCTCAGGATATAGAGTCGTATCTGCGATCAAACAATGAGCAAAAAAGTAAAGTAAATGACACGAGATGTACGAGGAAAGCCCTTGATCAATCTAGATCGCCGGCATAAAACCTCGGGAGCTGACAATCGCAGCTGCCTTGTTCTTCTATTGCTTCAAATATCAGGATACAGTGCAGGATGTGGTGCGGATCGACTAAGTGTTACAACGTGAATTGGGTACAAGTGTGGTGATTGCAGTAATCTAGAGGGCAAGAGTGTACAAGAGTGTTAGCGAAAAGATTGTGTGCCTTAAACTGATCCGCCACATCTATTTATAGTAAAGATAAATTAACAAACTATCCTAAACTTGCGGGATCCACCGAATATTCCTTCATCGGACGTTGTAGACCTGGTCTTTCGGGCTCAACATCTCTTCTTCAACAAACTCGTCCGAGTCCTGAGGAGAAGAAGTCCTCTTGACCGTTAGTAAGCCTCAGCCTTTAATCTGCACGTGGTTAATTAATAAACCTCAGGATATCACCCAAGATGTTAGCAATATCCTCTTCCAGCATCCTGGTCACAAATAAACAAACAAAGGCAGGATATTGGTCAGGATATGTATGCTTAGAAAATGACCCATAACAGTATATTTTACATAGTTTATGTAATAATTCTAAAATAAATCCATTAAGAGTATTATAGAAGTGGTGCCCAAAATAAGTATACATTTATATTTATTGTTATAAAAATTAATTGAATCTGATACGATTTCATTAGTGGTTCGACTATAAAGTATATGTATATATTTTAGCGAAAATCGGGCAGAGTTTCCTCTGTTTTTGGACGATCCCGACAACTAACGTGCCGATATATTTTCCAAAACGCAACAAGAAGCACATCAATATAATCATATGATTCTATGTATGTTTATAAATACAAGTTATTTAAAGTTTGGTTCCGCGATAAAAATATTAATTAATACAAAAAAATAAAATTTATATTTTCGCCACTTTTATTCGTGTCTCGTGTTTAACCCGAAGACCTGACAGTTGACCGGGTCTGACCGGTTGATTGGCTTTGACCACGTCTGACTGAACTGAAGAACGAGCATCAAGCCATAACCCAAGCTACAATCTGGCCCTTCACGCCTCTTGAACCGAACCCGAATCTGTGTGAACCGAACACAAGAATCTGAGCCAAGATCAAACTTTGAGCCGAACCCAAACAACAAAAAAAAAAGAAAATTAATGAACCCGAACCAGGTTTGAGTCGCGACTGAACCGAATACACCATACTCCTACCTGACCCGAAACGAACCGAAATTGGACCGGCTGAAATACGACTGAACCGGCTGAACGAGACTGGACTTGAGTTGCATCGGGTTTGACGAACCCAAGCCGTGAACCACCACCTCTGTCCCCGTCGTCTACCGCCGCAGACTGTGGCGACGCAGCCGCTGTCGTCACCACTCATCACCATCTTCATCCATCATCATCATTCGCATCAAAAAGCATCATCCTTATTAGATTTAAAAAAAAAGAAACCAAAATGAAAGAAAGAGATGAGGGGTTTACCGGTTGAGCTCATCGGACCGAGTCTCCGATTCACCACCGCCATAACCGCACCTCTGCTCCACCATCCGTACACCGCCGAGCACCCCCGTCGCTGCAGATGGCTCCACCGCCGTCGTGAGCAACGACGTCGTCTCTGTGCACCACCGGCTTTGGTCGTCGGCCTTCTGTCGAGGGGGAGGGGTGATCGAGAGGGTGTTTGGCTTGTGGAAGTGTGTGTATAATTGAAAGATGCGTGTGATTTGGTTTGGGGTTGTCTGTGAATATGATCGAGAGGGAGGGTAAGGCAGAGAAGATGTCTGTGTTTCTTGTGTGTGGGTTTAGAGATTGTAGACAAAGAATTGAGACGGAAAGAATGGATAAAGTAGCGACTGATATCAAATGGTAGATTTAGGTTTCTCTTTTCTTTTATATGTAGGTTAGATTTTGTTTTAGGTGGGCTTGGGCCCAAGGCCCACAAGCCCAATCCCGTGTTTAAGTGGCCTGTAATTCCTACGAGACCCATTATTAAAATCCGAACACTTCGTAACATGTCATATAACATTAGTTTAGGGTTAAAAGTAAGAAATGTTGGTGTCGGTATTTGGCGCATATTCCGTTGGTCGCGTTAAAGTCGCGTAAAATGCTTTGGTGATCGTTTCTAGCTCGTTTTTCAATCTGATTTCGACTGTGACTCTAAAAAGAACAGAAAACGAACACGAATTCTCTAAAAGTATAGAAATACGAAAATACGAGGCGTTACAGCCGATCTGTTGTACTGTTTTCTGTGCACGCATTCTTGATGTGGCGTTTCATAGTTCATCTGTCGAGGCATCGGGGCAACACACGGTGTTTGTTTCGTTTGGGCTTGTGCTTGCCCCTGCTGCTCGCATAGTTGTGCGTAAATGGTGTTCAACGTCGCCTGGCTTTTCGCGAACCCAGACTCAGGGGTCTCTCCATCTGGTAGCGTAGATGATGCAAGTGCTGAAGGACCAACAACTTTATTTGTTGGAGTCACAGTTTGGGCGGGACGAGTACCACTTGCGCGTATGGTTCCAACGTCAGTGCATTCGCCTTCGGCGAACTCGTCAATGGGTTGGTTTTGGACATGAGCATTGTCCGCTGCCATACCCATTTGAGAGTGTGAGCCGGAAGGCGGAAACAGAATACCTTGTTCAGCCATTGATTAAGAGTAACAGCTTAGAAAGAAGATGAAAAATTGATTGTAAAAATTGGTGGGCGCCATTGAAGAAACACCAAGTTAATCCGGAGATTAGCTTGTGGTTTGTGTCTCGTCCAAATAAGGTTAATCTTCTTCTGAACTCGAGAACAGCTACGTCGATCCTGCAAAACAATCAACACACCGTGAAACTCGTTACAAGGAGGAGAATAGGGGGTTCTCCTTGTAACCATTCTCCGGCGTGAGAATAAGAACTTGCTTTGAGGATAAAAGTGTGTGTATTTAGCGAGGGAGCAAGAAAGCAATCCTTGAACCTGAAGATGAAGTTCTCTATTTATAGCCGAGGTGATTTGTGAAGGAGATGGGCTGATGGGCCTTAGGCCTGAGGTCGACAACAAGAAATATCCATTCTGCCTCCTCTGTCACGACCATTAGTGATTCCAGGCGAGAGGCTAGTTGGTGCATGTTGAATGGATCCACGTGTCCTGACGATTGTCCTTTTTGTCTGGTCTGTCATCAGCAGTTAAGTGGAGATCAGAGAGCAATGGTCGGCGCAAGCTGATTAGTGCCACGTATGTGTCCTTGTGTACTTCTTGTCCCCTGGACGATTGTTCTTCATGCTAATCGGATACATCCTGTTGAGCGCCTATTGGCCCATTGCTTTGCCACTCGTACTTTCTCTATTCGTCCAATGTTACCCTTCGCTTCTTGCCCCCACGCGACTTTGTTGGTGCATATTTTGTATGTCTGTCACTGTGCGAATAGACTAAATAGGGCGTGCGTTGAATATTGTATAGATTAGCGTGAAAACGGAACAGAACTTAATGTTTGAAGGCCTTTCGCACGAAAGAGTCTTTCATGCGAAGGGACCTCAATGCTCCTTCCGTGCGAAAGGTTTTTGCCTATAAATAGGGGACTTGGCTGCTCTCATTTAGAGCTTTTGGTTCCCAGACAGGAAATGCTGGCGAAATTTCTCCAGAATTTCGCCAGCTTGTAAAATATGTAAACTCTTTTGGTATGAATGAAGCGTTTAACTTATGGCTAACTATTATGCTTCTACTCCGTTCTTAGTAATAATATTCTACTGAGTTAGTTCTATCGGAGCCAAACTTTCGTCTAATCCCGCCGGATCCTAGACTCTCAATTGGTATCAGAGATAGGATACTGATTCAATCGTCTAACATTTGACTGAATCACCTACGCTTATGACTTATGGGTTTTTAGGGGGTTTTAGATGTAAAACATCAAATTGAAGGTCAATTCACGGATGGATTTTGAAATTGAAGACATCATTAGATTCGGAATTGATTTTCGTCCATATCTATGAAGTATCATCTTAAAATTCGCAGAAATAAAGATTTTGGATCAAAAAATTTGATCAGAAGTGTTCGAACAATAGAACTAGTCGCACGAAGATGACACCATTCGCACGAAAGGATCAACTTTTCGCACGAAGGGTCACTCGTTCTAAAATCACCTCTTTCGCACGAATGAACCTACTCAATTCGCACGAAAGAGCCAAATACCTAAAAAAGACCTTTTCGATCGCAATGATGAGAGAAATGTCCATAAAAAATTTGGTGATTGAAATTTTTTTCGAGATTTTACCAAAAAATACGGGTTGTTCGGGGACACCGTCTAGAGCTTCAGAGAATAGATTTGATGATGCGATCACTGAATTTTGAAGATAGTGGGGTAGTCATGATAACTATGCAGATTGTTTATCATCCGGGTTATCTGACTATTAATGGGCCTTCACAAAAAAATCTGCAATGCTGAAAAACGCACTTCTGTGCGCCAAAATGACACATTTTCTGTATCGTGGAGTTTTCAGAGATAAAAGAGGATTGAATTGCCTAGTTTTAGGGGGAAATTCAGTGATGAGATTAGAGACGTTAGAATTTGCAAAAATGAGGGGGAATAAAAATTTCATAGAATATATTGAAATTCTGGCATTTTTGAAATTCGTGACATCCGACAGTATTTGGGTGGTTCCGACTTCAGATTGTTTGGGGATACATAGGATCTGGATCCGTTAATTCGTGATCATAGAATGTTTAGATTCTGGAGATCATAATCAGATTGATGTCTTAGGGTTTGAGTCCCGGGTCTTCGTCGAGCTGGTCAGCAGGCTTGACGTCAGGAGATGCATCAGTATTGTCGATACTTTTAAGATATCACAGCTTTACGATAGTCTAAAGTGTCAGAATGGTTAATCTTCGAGCAGGGTAATTGTTTCTCGGACTAACCGTCGGGGAATGACGATGTTTGTTGATTAAGTTGCTGCTGGAACTAACGGAGAAGACTATACATCTGTTATCGTGACTGAAGAGGAAGAATTGTTAATCTGATCGTGGAAGAATGTTTCTGGGATCTGAATGCGTTACCAGATGATTTGTTATCCGATGAAGATTTGCTGATTGTGGAGATTACCGTTTGCACTGATCAATCACTCAGGAGTGTGCTTAAAGATGATTAAGGAAAACAGGATTTTAGATTTCGTGGATATTCAAAGACTTGAAGTTTACCGGTGTGGTGACTCGAAGTTTCTATCAATTGTCGGTTGGTTTTTTGAAGATTTAGAGATGAAGCTGAAGTGGTAAATCAAAAATCGAACGCGGATGTAGTTAAAGCCGAAACAAAGATGCTGCATCAATTAGTTTCAAGTTGGTGATTATCGTGAAGATTACGGTATAGCAAATCAGAGGAGGTCAGGAACCGTGCAAACAAAGACCTGAAGATTCATTTCAAGGGGAATTTGTGCATAATGAAGATAATGCAAGCCCAAATCATCAATTAAGGGGGAATCAATCGAAGATATCAAGATGCCTGATTGAAGTTGCAGAATATTCAAAACACGGCTCTCGTTTTCAAAGATCAAGATTCGACAGTGACGGCCAAGGGGGAATTTGTTGGTGCATATTTTGTATGCCCATCACTGTGCAAATAGGCTAGATAGAGCGTGTGTTGAATATTGTATAGATTAGTGTGAAAACGGAACAAAATTTAATGTTTGAAGGCCTTTCGCACGAAAGAGTCTTTTGTGCGAAAGGACCCCAATGCTCCTTCCATGCGAGAGAGCCTTTCGTCCCTGATGCTTCTGTGCGAAAGGTTGTTGCCTATAAATAGGGGTCTTGGCTGCTCTCATTCAGAGTTTTTGGTTCCCAAAGGGGAAATGCTGGCGAAATTTCTACAGAATTTCGCCAGCTTGTAAAAGATGTGAACTCTTTCGGTATGAATGAAGCATTCAACTTATGGCTAACTATTCTGCTTCTACTATGTTCTTAGTAATAATATTCTACCGAATTAGTTCTATCGGAGCTAAACTTCCGTCTAATCCCGTCGGATCCTGGACTCTCAGACTTGGATACATCCTGTGTAGTCGGCACAAGGTCAAGGAAGCCAGATCTTTTTTCAAAGGAACTAAGTGTCAGAATTGATTTTATCCTGGTCTTGAGCCTCGCGCGCGACTTGTGACATATCCTTGTAATCGGCGCAAGGTCGGGGAAGTCATGATTTTGGCTTACTTTGGGTATGGATGCGCACGCGGTCTGAGGTTAATTCGTATGGCCGGCGCAGGATTTCTGATCATACCCCTTCACCTAGAGACTTGTGATTGTAATTTCCTCCAACATGGATCTTTTATGAGTTATGAACCTGCTGTCCAAAAATTATAAGATTTCAGCGCGCTTTGGGGATCGTCAAATCTCTAAGACTCCTCAAGCATGTACATTCTGAACAGAATGTTATAGATGCTTTTTAACTCTCTTAAGCAAGGATTTAGAGTAATCAGAGCTACCATTGTGTTCGGACGTCAAGAATTAGTTCAGGTGGAAAACGGGTTCGAACCACCATCAATCGCCACCGGACTGCTACTCATCGTTGCGCCAGACCACCACTGCCCCAATAGCTAACTCTCCTTTCTCTCTATAATCTCTCTCTAGATTTTTCAAATGAGAGATTTAGTGGAGTGCTCCACTATGTATAATGTGGTAGTGTGGTGCCTGATCGTGTGTTGCTACTCGTTATTTCGAATCCGTTAAACATAATGACGTCACAACTTGTTCAAAATAACTCTTTTAATTTGTTTTTCGTCATCGAGTTAATATTTTTTCATAACATCTCTCAATGAATCGGAGATTTATATTATTTTGAATCCGTTTGGTTCGAATGTAATGCACGTAGAACCAAACCCGAGAGAATATATATTTATTATTATAACACCCAATAAATCTTGTCATTGAAATCGAAATCGAAATTCGGCTCATGTCACCAACTTCGAAGATCAGGTTCCAGTTTCTTTTGAGATTGGAAGGTTAAGGATTACGGAGACAAGTCATGACGAGGATGACTCGAGAGTTTAATCATACGATACAAAAATAACCAATTAAGCTTCATGTAGGTACAAAAAGTACTAAGCTTCATAGGTTCAAAGACAACGGTTCCAAAGGTATAATACTAAGGTAAAATAAATAAAGTATATTCACTTAAGCATATAATAATCGACAAGTCATCAATTAACTAAAAATCTAAATAAAAAGGACAAGAAAAAAATAAAAAAGCACTCACTTGAACCCACAATTTATTGCGCACTATAAGGGCGCGACATCCAAATGCGGTCGACTCTCAATGTTCTTTATCTCTCAAATAATTATCAACTAGTTGATGCCTAGCCCGTGTTGTGAAGCGGTAGACCGAATATTTCTCAACCAATTAAAAAAACACTATCATAGTTTGCTAGAAAAAAAAATTAAAACGATGGTAAGACTGTAATTTTAAGCTCGGGGCAAAACTGTAATTTGTCAGGACTAATAAGCAATTGTTAGGCTGCTGCTTGACACAGAAAAAAAAAATTTAAATCAAGTCAACCAATTAAAACAAAACACTTTTATAGTTTTGCTAAAAAATAAAACGATAGCACTACTTTAATTTTGATCTGGGTGCAAAATTGTAATTTTTGGCTGGGGTAAAAAACCGTAGTTTTTCAAAAACTAAAGCGATAACAATATTGTAATTTTTAATCAGGGGCAAAATTGAAACTTTGAACAGAGGCAAATTCGTAATTTTTAACTGGGGTAAAATCGTATCATACCCAGGCCAATGGGGGAGTGTCAGGCAACAACCTGACACTATTCCCCCACACACCTTTTAATAAAAACTAATACGATGACAATACTGTAATTTTTAACTAAGAACGAAATGGTAATTTGGGCTAGGGTAAAGTCGTAATTTGTCAAAAGTTAAAGCAATGAAATATTGTAATTTTTAATAAGGTGTAAAATCGTAACTTTGAATAGCGGCAGGTTCATAAATTTGAACTGCAATATACCCGAACCAGTGAGAGAGTATCATGCAGCAGCCTAACACTATTCCCCTACATTGGTTTAACCAAAGGTTTCATTTTTCACCTGTGGGTTCAAAAAGGTTTTACCATTGCCATTTTAGTCCACTAGGTTAACTTTATCCATTTTTTCTGTTAATCAGAAGGGCAATTCGGTCATTTTATACGTAATTATGTTAACTAGAAGCGCAATTTGGCCATATAAAATGACCGAATTGCCCTTCTTGTTAACATAAATAATGATGAAGTTAACCCAGTGGACGAAAATGACAACGATGAAACCTTTTTAGACCCACATGCAAAAAATGAAATCTTTGAAGAAAACTGTCAAAATGGTCCAAAACACATGGACTAAAATTTCATTTAACTCTGAATATAAATTCACATGTGTGTGAGTTGTCCATCAGATCATGTGTAATGGGGCGATATATCACCCACCTTTAAGCCATGACGTCAGCCCACACCAACACAGGGGGCGCTATGGGGTCTTAAAATCTTGTTCCTGTTATGTTGATCGCGGCGTTATGTTGATGGATTTCAAAATTTTGACCGTTTGCAACGGTCATAAAGTAAAAAAAAAAATTAAATTCAATTAATTTTCCATCTCTCATATATAAATATACCCCGATCTTCCATTTTTTTATAAAATCCAATACACTCAACATACTTTCAAACCCTCTTTCTCTCTACTTTTTTTTTCAATCTAGAATTTTTATACAATGCAACCCTTCAACCGCAGTCTTATTCCTCCTCGTTTGAGTGCGGACCCGAACCAAAGTAGCAATCCTACCCGTCCCGTGTTTCCGGTTCCCACTCGACCCACCCCATACGGAACCGGTTTTGTCCATTTTAATCCATTGGGTTAACTTCATCCATTTTTCTGTTAACGAGAAGGACAATTCGGTTATTTTATATATAATTCTGTTAACTAGAAGCACAATTTGGCCATATAAAATGACCGAATTACTCTTCTCGTTAACATAAATAATGAATGAAGTTAACTTAGTAGACAAAAATGATAACAGTAAAACATTTTTGAATCCACAAGTAAAAAGTAAAATCTTTGAACTAAAATGGTCCAAAACATATATACAAAAATTTCATTTAACTCTAAATATAAATTCACACAATGTGTGAGCTGTCTATGATGATGATTGTTCCGCAAAAATAAACAATGAAGTGGCCCTCCTTTTGATTTCACCATTGATTAGATTGAAAGGTAAAGATAGTGGCATATTTTTTATATTTCATTTTTATCGTCTAGCTTTTTGGCTAAATAAAAGCCGACATAACTTTATTTACATTGTATTTGACATGATCTTCCTTTACCACTACTTCAATCCTCTCGTCAATTATTGACCCATCATCTTCTTCACTAGAATCCTCCTCTTCTCCGATCTGGTATGCATCAATCTCTCACCCAACATCTATCCAATTATTTAGTATTGATCTTCTCTTGATTTCGTTTTCTAGATCATTTAATTTCTTCTTCCCCTCCAACTATCCACTCTCTTCGATATTGATCAAAGTATCTTATTGATTTAATTATTTTTTATATATTTTTTTTTTATTTTATAGTTCTTAAGGGGCGAACCTTGGAGGAGCAACAAAATTTGTTGCCATGTAATCTAAAGGTCAGCGTTTCAAGCCATAGAAACATATGCAGGAATATCATGTAGGTTTCCTATTATTTAGTTAAGGCAGTTTCATATATACCGTTACTGTAAAATATCATATATATACACACAAAATTATTAAGGGTAGGGTTCCAGCGTGAACAACCTCTCAAGCGTGAACTGCGTGAACTGATCTGGGCCCTTGATTTCCTTTTTAGTTGTTAAGGGTAGGATTGTAATTATATAAAAAAATAGATTTAAATCATTATTTTAAAAATTAAATTAAGTTACATCTTTCCTAATTTAAATTCATTATCCACATTATGTTTTATTTATTAATAAGATAATTATCAAAAAAACAACAAATCACCATATTTCAATTTTTATTTTTATTTCAGATTCATCACAATCGAATTTTGATTTTTAAGATCCACGTAACCTTCATATTTTAGCGGGATACACATGTGTACTTGGATATAAATAGAACAGTACACATGTGTACTCAGCATCGTACATATGTGTAATTAGCTACATAATACATACATAGAAACAATACCTGTAAAACTATTTTATATTTAACAAATTACAAGTTCCATAATGTTTTCCAAACCAAACAAAAAAAACATATAATTACAAGTTCCAGTTTGGTAGAAACAATAAACCCAACATAATCGGAAAAAACAGAAAACATAATCTTTTACAGTTATTCGCCACGTTATATGCTGAAACATCCTTATCGACCAAGCAAACAAACATATGTGAATCTTCCTTATCGACCTCATACGTGAATCATCCTTGTCGACCTTCCGTCTCCACTTTTCTCATTACGAAATCTCCTATAATAGCACAAAAAAACTCATCAACTAATATTTTGCATAATTCACAAGTGTACATCAACAACCTTACACATTCAATACACAAAAAATTATGAGATATCACAAAAACAGACGCTATACACATGTGTACATCGCGTTAAAATCAGAATACACATGTGTACATCGCATTAAAAACAGAGCAAAATCAGAATAAACATGTGTACATCGCTTTAAAACCAGATCAAACTCAGAATACACATGTGTACATCGCATTAAAACAGAGCAAAAATCAGAATACACGTGTGTACATTGCATTAAACATTGTACCAATAATCATTAAAATTAAATATTAACTAATAAATAAATAAATTAAAACATTAAAAAGGAACCCAATATTTAGGATCTAAAATTTAGATTAGAGATGGGCATCAAAAAAAACATATATTTAACAACCTTTTATGATCTGACAAGTTTCAATTGTTGTTGAATAAAGATTGGGCTGCAACTATTTAATCAAAGTGATTCACGTGATTTTTTATAAAGTGACGAAAATTGTGATCACACCTTAATTCTCATTTGACCAACACTATAGTGGATCTGACAATTCAAATCACATGCAATCACACATGAGTCTGATCACCTCATGTAGACTGACAAACAATTTCTTGGGCCGATGAACACATGTATCAATTTAAAAAACGATTGGGCCGCTGATTATGGATAATCACAAGAACTGACAATTTATCAGATCAAAACTAAAAAAAACCGGTTTCAAACAATACCCAGGTCAATATTGAATCATAAAATTGAGTGCTTACGAAGAAAGGAGATACTTAGGTATGAAACTCGGAAGAAATACGGAGACTGGGACCTCGCGGCGGAGTGTCTGGTGCAGATCGTCGACGGCGAATGGTGGAGGCGGTAGGGATGGATGGAGTCGGACGGTGCTTGGGATTTTGTTCACGCTTGGGATCCGGCAAATGTGAGAGAAAAAAATGGATCTTGAATAAATTTTGAATATTGATTTGTGAGAATGAACGAGATTTATGGAATAATTTAAAATGGAAATTACAAATGTACCCTTTTTCATTTAATTAATTAGTAACAATTAATCAAATAATTACCATCATGCCATTGACTTAAAATCTCAAGATGATAAAAATCAAGGGCCCAGATCAGTTCACGCAGTTCACGCTTGGGATTTTGTTCACGTTTGAACCTAATCCAAATTATTAATATCATATATATATAGAGAGGCATGTTAGTAAGTTAGTTAATTCAGTTAGTTTTGTTAATCTGTTTTCATTGTTTGTATATAAGTTGTGCAATGAGTAACGTTAAACAAGTGTTTCCCTAGTTCATCTCCTTTACAAACAAGATGGTATCAGAGCAATTCTAAGCTCCAATCATCTTCTTCAATCATCATCTTCTTTCTAATTTGTGAAGGAAAATCAAATTTTCATTTCGATTCGACGTCTAATTCCCGATCAAATTTAAATTTCGTTTCTCAAAACATGTCTGATCTTGTCAGATTCAAGTGCGAACACTAATTCATCCAGTAATATGCTGATTGATTCTTCAAATCCTCTAGATCTGCATCCTTCTAATCACCCTAGGATAATTTTCGTAGCCAAATCTTTTGATGGACTTGGAGCATGGAAGAGTGTGATTATCATCACATTATCAGCAAAGAAAAATTAGGGTTTATAGATGGAACCCTTTCCAGACCTATAAATTCTTTTATTGTGTTGTGGCAACGATACAATGATATGGTCGTCTCCTAGATTCTCAAGACTCTATCCAGAGAAATCAGTGAAAGCGTTTTATACATTGAAACTGCACAAAGACTTTGGACCGAACTCAATGGTAGATATAGTCAAGCTAATGGCGCAAAATTGTATCAGTTGTAGAAGAATTTGTCTCAAATCTCTCAAGGTATGATGATATTGCTACTTATTTACTAAAATAAAGTATAGTTTGGATGAGTTAAATGCTTGGATATTACTTAATGTTCTTGTGGTGTATCTCATCGTCTTGCTAAATGAGAAGAAGATCAAAGATTAGTCAACTTTCTTATGGGACTTAACCCTAGTCATGATAATGTGCGAGGAAGTATACTGATGATAAAACCACTTCCGTTAATTAAAGAAGCGTTTACACTTCTCATCCAATATGAGAAATAAAGGAAAATTCATTCAAATAATTCATGTTGGCTTATATGGATCCCTCCTTGAGAACAGATGATAGAAAGAAAAATAATTCTACAAACATTTGATCCTTCAAATAACAGTGCTTGAATATTTTCTTCCTTCAATGGCAAGTCCTCAAACAACTAATGCTTCTAAGGTCTGCTACGAAGCTAAAGTCTGATGGTTCATAAAGTCTGCAAGAGTTAAACCGCTGATAAAGACCAAAGGTCTGCTGGAAGCAAAGGTCTGATCACCCTTTGAAGAAGGTCTGCTAAAGCTTCATCAGAGGATAGAGCTCATCAGAGGATTGGATCATCAGAGTTTGTAATCAGTGTTTTGTAATGCAACAGTGTTTAGCTATAGCAAAGGTTAGGAATTGTTATAGTTGTTAGATGTCATTGTCTAGGTGACGTCAGCAAAGATGTGACAACTGTGATCTGTAATCATCGTATTATGTAAAACAATGACCGTTATCAATAAAACAATATGCTTTGGTGTTATTATGTGTATTTTGGTGTTACTATATGTGCAATTGTGTTTATTAATTTTACAATTTGATTCGATACCAATTTCAAGCTTTAAATCACTTTCTGGAAGGTGATACACAAGCTGGTGCTTAAACGCAATCAGTTTAACGCAACATACACTCCGGAACTGTGACGTAAGCCAAACATACCCTAAATATCCCTTACATAACTTAGAAATAAGTTTTGAAGGATTCGGTATGGCGAAAACATGTTTATTTGAACTAAAGAACTAATTACGACAAAACTGCAAAACGAACGTTGGTGACCACCCGGATAATAATTAAATCCCACAAATATTCTATTATGATTAAAATCTTATTTTAATCAGGTTCGTGTTGAAAATAAATTAAAACGCTTAAAAACATTATTTTTTTTCAAGTTTAAGCGCGTACCGTGTGTTCCTACGCGACACAGTGCTTATACTGCAAAACACAGACAACGAAGCAAACCTAGGAATATGCTAGGAATATGCCAGGAATATACCAGGAATATGCCAAGAATATGTCAGGAATATGCCAGGAATATGCCAGGAATATGCCAGGAATATGCCAGGAATATGCTAGGAATATGCTATATGGAAGGTCTATAAATACCACCATACCATAACTCCATCATTCCACACTCAACACTACACTCCATCTCCTCCCTCCTTCCCCAAATCGGCAGCCATCAACCACCACCCTACCACCATCATTCGACCTTGTTCCATCCATTCTATTACCATACAAGGGTGCAAGGAGACACACAGCGAAGCTTGGTGCGTTCGGAAGTCGAAGGACCGCTCTCATTTTCTTTTATCCACCACTTTTCTACACTCGAACTCCCCTAGCCTTGTGCTAGTAGTAAGTTCCTTAGATCTTCATCTTGTTCATGTTTTTATGTAGTTAATGATGTTAAAGATCAAAAAGAATGGAAATCCTAATGAACATAAACAAGTCTTGAAGTGTAACTAACTAAAGATAGAGTATGGTTAAAGTAGTGTTAAAATGATGAATGAAATATGATATTGCTTGATAAATCTGATATAAATAAGTAATAATCTGCTGTAAGTATTGTTGTGATCGCTAAACATGTTAACGGAATCAATCGAACGCACTTTATGATGATAAAAGACTGAAAACAGCATGCTGATCTGCTTTTCCAGCCACCTTTAACTGGCTGTAACTGCATCGTAACTTAACAAAAACTTTATTTTCTTAAGTCTATAATGTGCTATTATAAAATACGGTTCTAATGACACCGGAATCGTAATTTTAGGACCCCGTTTACTATTTTTAAAGTGTTTTTCCGTAACAGCAGCTTAAGCTGAAATTTTTCTGCTGAAAATGTGCGTCCTGTTTTCAGTCATAACCTGGATTCTGTGTAGGATTAGATCATGAAACTTATACTGTAGATCGTCACTGTTGTCGCCGTGATCCTCCAACTGGAATTACGTCAATCGGACTTACGATTAATTTTTAGTGAATTATTTCGTAGACTGCAATCAGAAAGTAACAAATCTGATTGCAGTCCAGAAAATGAATTTTTATAAAATATTGGTAATGAACTAGACCCCGATATCTTTACAAAATAATATTTGGTTCGTGTAGGACGTTCTGTAAAAATTTGGGAATTTTTGGAATAAGTTAACCATTTTATTTAAATGTCCGAAAACAGTCCAGTTTCATGTATATTAAAACAGAAGTGACATAAGTAGTAATTGCATGCCAAAGTGTGGGTTTTTGATTATTAAAATCATTCTTATTTAATCTAGGGCAGATAAACAATTTGAGGGATTGTGTTAACATTTAAAAACGCACCCGAAGGTGAGTACATAGTTCCCCTATTTTACTATTTTCAATTGTTTTGGGGTGATTCATATGTATCAAAATGATTTCGATGTTTTAACGATGGTTTCACAACGAGTAAGATGGGTTATATTAAACTAATAACGATTTCCATAATGTGAACGAGCTTGTTGGTTGTAATTACATAACGAATGACATTCATTAATTTCGGCCAAACCGACCAGTATTAGGTTATGGTACCATAGGATCCGACAAATCCCGTTATCAGACCGGACCCATGGTTATGTGTGGGTTAGGTGGGTAACGACCGAATCTGATGATTGTTAACTTACCCTTTGGTGGTTTGTTAATACGAGAACAAGTGGAACGATGAACGAGTCACAAAGGTTTGAATGTTGTTAACGAGACGACCAAAAGTAGTTTTCACAATTAAAACGAGAACGATTTGAACCATTGACACGATTCGAATGATTTAAACAAATGAATGATGATCTATAACAAGTACGGGTTGAACGATGTCACACAACGATGTTTACAAACTATATAAACCATACGAGTTTTATTACGAGAACGATTTCCGATTTGGTGTACAAAAACAAATGTTTTGGAGTAAGATTCATGGCATCGAGGTTTATAAATAATAACCAAACTGTTGGCTTGGTTATTTATTTTACAATACAAATATTTTACAAAAACAAGGTTTTCTAATGTCGAATAATGAAGTTATACGAGTTATTTTGACATGCAAACGAGCCATGAATCTGACACTCACGCAAAACCTATGTACCCGCCGGCATTTCTTTGCTGACTTTGTTTTTACATATGTTTCAGGTGAAGTTGCTTAGTGTTGATTGCGAATAGGAAGCTTGCTCACTTAGGACCGGACGAGGCCTTAGTAAATTAATAACGAAAATAGACTGTGTTTGACTTGTTTGTTTAACTTAAGACAATGTTTAATATTTAATGAAATGAAACTCTTCGTATCCATGGTTTGAAACAATAATTCTGTTACAACACTCCCCGGCATTTCCGCCACGATTTGTCGTTTTACGTGGTCGGGGTGTGACAAAAGATTCCACAGCGGTTAGGTTTGTACTATAAATAGAACAGTGCATGTAGTGTTCTATTGGATCACTTCACATACTTGCATTTTGTACGAACAAACACAGTGATCTAAGGCTGAAGAGGATTTTGTATTCATGCATACGTAAATCAATCATTCAATTGAAAGTATTCATGATGAAAGCAAATCTCTCATTGTTTATGTTATAAAGTTTACATTCATTCCGCTACAAATTATATCATCTTTTTATCATCTTCCATTTGTTCATCTTAAACAAACACAAACACAAACAATTCAAACTCAGATCCTAACAATTCATTTATTTCTGAATCTGTTGCCATGAAGGTTTCGAATCAGGCTTTTAATGGAAGATTTAATAACAAAAAACTCTTGTATGTTCACCTTGTAAGAAGAATGAGCACATTGCAAGCAAGTGTTATCATCTTGTTTGGTTTCCTTACGACTTTAAATTTACAAAAACTAAAAGATTTGCCAGAAATGTATTGTTTGATGAGAAAGACAATAACGACTAGTTCATTGAGTCACCTGCTGGGGTATATCTTTTAAGAGCAACAGTGCCCTCAGTAATAACACTTTCCAATAATTCAGTTTTGATCACTAAATGTTCTTCTAATATTATTGTTAGTATTAAGATTTGGCGTCATTGACTTGGATGTTTACCATTTTATAAATTCAAGCAGTTAAATCTTTGTTCTCATACATATATGGATCCAATTACACCTTGTGATATCCGTCCCAAAGCAAGCCAACATCACCTTCCATTCCCCGTAGTCACAGATTTGAATCTCCTTCTCACATGTTTGAACTCATTCACATTGACGTTTGGAGACCATGTTTGTGACATTTGACAAATTCCTAGGTTAATCCGTACACCCTAATTGTACATATTTGTTAAATCTGTGTTCACAAGGCTTGTGATTAAATGACAAATAAGTGCAAACAATTGTGTATTGTATAACTAAAAATAAACAATCACAAGCGAGAAATCATCATCAACATCTGGTTTTCATTTATAATCAAATGGTCACAAAAAGTTTTATAGAAGATTGACTCAACGGACTCCCCCTCAGATTGATCACTAAACAATTCTGTTCATATAAAAGCAAATTGATGATGAGCTATGGAAGTCAGCGCAACCCATCCTTCATACTCAGAAGAATTTGTCTGATTCCAACCACAACACTCACATGGAACTTATCAGAGTTATGGTTGATGCTAGGTATAAAGATACACAAGCTGACATAAGTGGCATTAAAGAATATATGCTCAAACTTACTGGCACTTCCCTACACCAATCTTTGAAAAAGATGATGATGGTGATGGTGATGGTGATGATCCAAAACCAAAGGTCCAACAACAGCCAAAGTCTGCTAAACAACAATCTGCTGCAAAAGCTTCATATGCTGGAAAGAAAAAAGGGATTAATGAGACCCTAAACAAGAAGGCTGAAGAGATAGCTTTAGAAAAGCAGAAGAAGCAAGATACAGAAGAAAGCAAAGCTTACAATTAGGAAAAAGAACAGGAGGGGAAGAGAAAAAAAGGAAAACATTGGTACTTCACAAAGAAGAAAGTCTTTTAGAAATAATAGACCACCAATTGCCACCTTTCCTAAAACTACTGCTACTCCTACAAAACTTGTATCCTCTGCTACACCCAAAACCAAACCCCTTAACACAACAAAACCTTCCCAACAACAACCATCTTAAAAGAAGCAAAAGAAAGCTTCACCACCATCTCACCATTAACCCAACAGATGCTGATGAAAAAATGTATCAGCAGATGTTAGCCAAACAGCTGTTAAGACACCAGTGGTTTCAGCAGATGTTAGCCTATCCTCTGCTACAATCAATTTAAATACACCATCAACACAACCACCTCCAACACCACAAAGATTTCCTTCACACCCACCTTCACCACCTAAACAACCTCCACCACCGAAAATCGCTTATGTACGAAAAAGAAAAACTTTTGTTCTACAACAAGATGATGAGGAGATTCCATCACCAATCCCCTTATCATCTGCCCCCATGCAAACCATTCCATCCTCATCACTTCCTCCTAAATCCACTTTGACTCCTCCAATTGGTTCACTACCATCAGTCATCCCCCTGGCCGCTAAATATCCTCTAGAGTTGCTCACTGTTCAAGGTGAAATTGAGTCATTCTTCAAAATAGAGGATCTATCTAAAAGAACATTCCCATCTCTTTATGACTTCAGGAAGCCTCAGAACTTGGATGAGTATTTGAAAATGAAAGTAAGACAGAGATGATAGCTAAAGAAGATAGCAAAGGGCTGGGTAACAGGAAATACCAAGGTCAACTATCACATGAGCTTAGCAAAGTCAGAAAGCTTGCAGACTTTGCTAAGAACCTTAGTAAATCCATGTCTGAGCGGCCAATAGATATTGAGCTTGAAAAGGAACTGAGGGTTGATTACATTGATCACATAATGAAACACAAGCTATACAAAGCAACCAGGTCTCAATTCAAAGGCTGGTCATCAAATGCTCTTATGGAAGAAATTGACAGAATCACTAAAATGAACAATGATCCTATGGTCAAGAAAACTCCACCTAATGGAAAGAAAGCCAAGCAAGTGGATCCAGATGAAGCATTGAAATTTAAGAGAATGAGAGCAGAGCTTGTGGCTGCTGATTATGCATCAACAAGATCAATTGCCATATGGTCAAAACTAAATATAGAGGAGACCTACAAAAAACTGGAAGAGCTTAGAGCCAAAGATCCAATTGTTCCTCAAAAGCCAGTTTATCCCACAACCATTGTTGGCAGGCCTCAACAGACCCAAACCTCCAAAAAGCTTCTCTTAACATCTGCTTTACCCGCAAATGCCTTGAATCAATTAAAAAGGCAAAAGCAGACTGATGAGGAAGATGAGCAGAGGTTTGAAGAATACAGAAAAGAGGCAATCAAATGTCAGATTGAGTTCCACATAGATGATGCTGCTGACCAACTCACTGCCTAATTAACTGAAACTATTAAAAGGTTGGCAAGCAGACCGCAATCACCAAATGCATCCCTAATAAGTCTTGTCCTAAGAAAACCATCTGATCCAAAAATACTAAAGTGGAATTCATCCTCAAACACCCACATATTGACTTTGCTCAGATCAAATGATGATGTTGAACGGATAAAAATGAAGGATGCATACGGTCTGAATGCATGTGACCTTCAATATCTTTTGAAACTTCAACTTGAAAGGGATGATGAAGAAAACATGATTTCCTTGGACTTTGAATTACAGTTCAAAGGGTAAGGGAAATGTTGATAAGAAATAAAGACCAAAAATAAAGAAGGGTTTTGACATCATCTGTTCTGGGGGGAGATTGTTAGCTCATGTGGATCCCACCTTGATAACAGATGATAGAAAGCCAAAATAATTCTGCAAACATTTGATCCTTCAAATAATAGTGCTTGAATCCTTCCTTCAATGGCAAGTCATCAAACAACTGATGCTTCTAAGGTTTGCTACAAAGCTAAAGTTTGATGGTTCATAAAGTCTGCTAGAGTTAAACCGCTGATGAAGACTAAAGGTCTGCTGGAAGCAAAGGTCTGATCACCCTTTGAAGAAGGTCTGCTAAAGCTTCATCAGAGGATAGAGCTTATCAGAGGATTGGATCATCAGAGTTTGTAATCAGTGTTTTATAATGTAATAGTGTTTAGCTATAGTAGAGGTTAGGAGTTGTTATAGTTTTTAGATGTCATTTTTTAGGTGACGTCAGCAAAGATTCCACAGTGGTTAGGTTTGTACAATAAATAGAACAGTGCATGTACTGTTATATTGGATCACTTCACACACTTGCATTTTGTACGAACAAACACAATGATCTAAGGCTGAGGGGGAGTTTGTATTCATGTATACGTAAATCAATCATTCAATTGAAAGTATTCATGATTAAAGCAAATCTCTCATTGTTTGTGTTATAAAGTTTACATTCATTCCACTGCAAATTATTTCATTTTTTTTATCATCTTCCATTTGTTCATCTTAAACAAACACAAACAATTCAAACTAAGATCCTAACAATTAGTATCCGAGTATAGGTCAATAAAGTTCGATTTAACAATCAATTTGATATAAAAGATCGGCTCAGTTCATTGATATCGTTTGTTCGTATTAGTTGAAAAACAGAGTTAGAATTTTAATCACGTTCAAAGTAGTTTAAACAAAAAAACTTTGTAAAACAACCAAAATATCTCAAAACACACAAGATCCTCATAACACTGGCACCCTGTATAAGCCACCTATGCTTGTCAAATCTGAGTACAATATCTGGCAACGTAGGATAGGTCATATTCTTGCACAGCAAAAAAACCGGTTGCTGGAAATCGGTTATCTTTGGACCACATGTTCCGATGGTGCCGAGTGCAGAAGACCTCAAGGTCCAAGTACCTAAGAAGCCTGAGAACTACTTTGAGCAGGATTTTCAGAAAATTGAGTTAGATGTTAAAGCATTCAGTATAGTTGCTACAGCACTACCCAATGATATTTATGCTAGCCTATTACATTGTAACAGTGCAAAAGAGTTATGGGATGCACTAAAAGAGCAATTCAGTGGCATAGAAGAGTTCATTGAGAAAAACAGAGAAGTGTTGAACCAACAATATGAAATGTTTTGTCATATAAAAGGAGAGTCGTTAACCCAACAGTTTGAAAGGTTTAATTGTCTGATTAGTGAGTTAAAACTGGTTAATGTGGAATATGCTAACTTAACTTTAAATAGTAGGTTTCTTAGATCATTGCCAGAAAAATGGGACACTATAGCCTTTGTTATTAGAAACTCTATGGGTTTTAAGGAGATGAGTTTGACTCAACTTCATTGTAGGCTCCTCACTTATGAGAGAGAGCTTAACCAGAAAAAGAAGTTACAAGAGTCTGAAAAAGTGGCTGATGACCACTCTTTTGGTAGTACAACACTTTTTGGTCAGGAAGAATCATCTGGTAGCACTAAGGATCAGAGTTATGATCATTTCATTGACATAACATCTGGTGGAGCATTCAACTCTAATCCTTACTCACCCAAGTATGCTTTTACAGCTAATGGGGAAAATCAGATCTCTGATAACTTGTCCTTTGAATTAAATGACCTTCAACATTTTGACCCCATAAATTTGAAAGAGATGGACATTTTACATCAACTTGCCTTGTTAAGTGTGAGAACAAGCAAGTTTTACAAAAGAACTGGTAGGAAGTTTCCAGGGTTGCATGGGAATTTAAAAGTTGGGTTAGATAAATCAAAGATTAAGTGTTATAAGTGTAACAGGCTTGGTCACTTTGCTAGGGAATGTAGGAGTCAAAACAGTGGTCCTATAATCACTCACCCCAGTCAAAGACCTCAAAACACCCAAAACACTGTTCATTATTCCCAATATACCCCTGCTCCTCAAATGCAAAACACTGCTCATTTTGCACACCCTGTAAACACTGTTCATGTCCAGTATGTCCAAACCACTGTTCCTCAAATTCAATATGTTCAAGTCCCAGCACTCCATGTCCAAGTGCAAGATGCACAAACATCGGCTCCAGCAGAGGCCAGTCAACAGAGCTTCTTTACACAAGGCTTTGTTGATTGGAGCAGCTTATCTGAGGATTTAATTGATGAAAATTTTGCTCTAGTTGCTAATTATGATGTTTTACCTGATGAATTTTATTTTATGGCACTAGAAACAATACCAAAAGGGCTTGAATCTGAGGAAGTGGAGTCCAAATCTGAAATGGTAGAAGAAAAAGCTAAAACAGATGTTACAGCAGAAAATGTTGGTGAACAGATGTTAGAAGAAAAGGTTGTTGAACCTCTGTTGGAACCTCTAACTGATCCACGTATTGACTTTGCTCATATCAAATGGTGATGTTGAAAGGATAAAAATGAAGGATGCATATGGTCTGAATGTATGTGACCTTCAAGATATTTTGAACCTTCAACTTGAAAGGGATAATGAAGAAGACATGATTTCCTTGGACTTTGAATTATAGTTCAAAGACAAATCGGGGAAATGATGATGAGAAATAAAGATCAAGAATAAAGAAAGGTTTTGGCATCATCTGTTCTAGGGGGAGATTGTTAGCTCATGTGGATCCCACCTTGAGAACAGATGATAGAAAGCCAAAATAAATCTTCAAACATTTGATCCTTCAAATAACAGTGCTTGAATATTTTCTTCCTTCAATGGCAAGTCATCAAACAACTACTGCTTCTAAGGTTTGCTACAAAGCTAAAGTCTGATGGTTCATAAAGTCTGCTAGAGCTAAACCACCGATGAAGACCAAAGGTCTGCTGGAAGCAAATGTCTGATCACTCTTTGAAGAAGGTCTGCTAAAGCTTCATCAGAGGATAGAGCTCATCAGAGGATTGGATCATCAGAGTTTGTAACCAGTGTTTGTTTTATAATGTAACAGTGTTTAGCTATAGTAGAGGTTAGGAGTTATTATAATTGCTAGATGTCATTGTCTAGGTGACGTCAGCAAAGATTCCACAGGGGTTAGGTTTGTACTATAAATAGAACAGTGCATGTACTGTTCTATTGGATCACTTCACACACTTGCATTTTGTACGAACAAACACAGTGATCTAAGGCTGAAGAGGAGTTTGTATTCATGCATACGTAAATCAATCATTCAATTGAAAGTATTCATGATGAAAGCAAATCTCTCATTGTTTGTGTTATAAAGTTTACATTCATTCCGTTACAAATTATTTCATCTTTTTATCATCTTCCATTTGTTCATCTTAAACAAACACAAACACAAACAATTCAAACTCAGATCCTAACAATTTATTTGTTTCTGAATCTGCTGCCATGAATGTTCCGAATTAGGCTTTTAATGGAAGATTTAATAACAAAAAACTCTTGTATGTTCACACTGTAAGAAGAATGGGCACATTGCAAGCAAGTGTTATCATCTTGTTAGGTTTCCTAAGGACTTTAAATTTACAAAAACTAAAAGATTTGCCGGAAATGTGTTGTTTGATGAGAAAGACAATAACGACTAGTTCATTGAGTCACCGGTTTCACAGTCACCTGCTGGGGTATATCTTTTAAGAGCAACAATGCCCTCAATAACAACACTTTCCAATAATTTAATTTTGTTTACTAAATGTTCTTATAATATTGTTGTTAGTATTAAGATTTGGCATCATTGACTTGGATGTTTACCATTTTACAAATTCAAGCAGTTAAATCTTTGTTCTCATACACATATGGATCCAATTACACCCTGTGATATTTGTCCCAAAGCAAGCCAACATCACCTTCCTTTTTCCCATAGTCACAGATTCGCATCTCCTTCTCACATGTTTAAACTCATTCACATTGACGTATGGAGACCATATTTGTGACATTCGACAAATTCCTAGGTTAATCCGTACACCCTAATAGTACATATGTTAAATCTGTGTTTACAAGGCTTGTGATTAAATGACAAATAAGTGCAAACAATTTTGTATTGTATAACTAAAGATAAACAATCACAAGCGAGAAATCATCATCAACGTCTGTTTTTCAATAATAATCAAATAATCACAAAAAAGTTTTATAGAAGACTGACTCTACAAACTCCCCGTTAGACAAAAAACAATTCTGTTCGTATAAAAGAAAAGGTGATGTGTGTGATCAAATAGATCTCTAACAGGTGAGATCTATTTATACTAAGTACGAAAGCTATGTTTGTGATTGGCTGACATTACCCTGATAGTGACATCTAATAGCCCTAATAGAAAAGATTCCACAGATGTTGCAAACATATGTAAAAATCAAACAACTTTTAAAACTATGCTAAACTCTGTTTAGAAACTAATATTGTTACATTGGGAAACAACTATTAAGCTACGCTCTGTTGCTTTGTTCCAAGCATCTGTTTGGCCAGACAGATGTTTGGTCTTCATCAGCAGACCTTTGCTTCAACAGACTTTACGACTTGAACATACCGTGTTTCTTCATAAATAGCGGTTCCAAGGCCTCAAACAGATGTTAGCTGGTCTTCAACAGATGCTCTGATTTAGGTGTTCAAGATTCTCTATCTTTGGGAGGAATCTGGTTCAGTCTTCTATTTGTTTCTTGATCACTTGATCATGTTATGGCTTTTGGATATCATCCGTTTTTTGTAAGTCCAACAATATTTATATTAATTCTGTGCATTCAAATTTAGTTATTATTATTCGAGTCCATAAAGTCTAGCAAAGTTTGGGTAGATGCATGGGTTTGAATTTGGTAACCGTTAGATATCGTCTTATCGTGTAAGGGTAAAATTGTATGAAACTAACGTTGGTGATTATCCGGTAAATTTTTATTAACAGGAATTATTCCAATATACCTGGAACATTAAACCAATTGCATTAGTATGTGCTTTCGTGTGGAAAATTGATAAAACCATAATACATATAGAATAATATCGTATTTTCCGATTTTCTCGCGTATTTGTTAATTTTGTCACAATTTAACACCACTACTTAGCATTTTTTCACCAAACTATGAGTAATTGAGCACTTAACTATTGTCGAGTAACATTTAAGCCCTAACTAGTGTGTAATTGGATGAAACTAGATGTAAAGTAACAATTACATGCAAACCAAACTAAACAAAAATCTTTAGGAGACAAGGTTTATTAAACAAGTAACACTTTTCACAACCCCCTGCCTCTTTTTCGGCCTAAACCCAACCCCAAGACACCCTCAAAGTTTGTTTAACTTATTTGACTAGCCATAATGTGCATGCTTAGTCTTGTAACTTAGCACTTCTAATCACATCCTCATATGGTGTGCTCTATGTTCAAGATTTCGCTTTTACAATATTTCATTCATACAAATTTTTCAATTTTTCATGTTTTGAACAAACAGCATCCGGGTTCTTCTCAAATCTCACAATATATTAAAGAGAAATGGAATTTATTAAAGATTCAGAGCACCTTCGTATACCATTGAAGGATATAAAAATAGCCACTGAAAACTTCACTACACTCATCGGAAAAGGTGGGTTTGGCAACGTTTACAAAGGAGAACTCTCACTTTTGGGTAAACTTACTTCTATTGCTGTAAAGAGATTAGATTCTAACATTTCTGGTCAAGGGTTTAAAGAGTTTTTAACAGAAATTCATTTGCTCTCCCGATATAAACATCCAAACTTGGTCTCCCTTCTTGGCTTCTGTCACGACCCCCGACCCCATCCTGGCCGGAATCGGAAGCCGTGAGCAGTCCAGTGGTACCAGTGATTATTTTTGAAAAACATTGCAGCGGAAATTTCATCAGGACCGTGAGTTAGGAAAAATATCAGAGTTTAGAAACACCAGATTTTATTTAAATAGATGGAATAAATTCCATGTTTTACAAAGGTAGCTTTTAATAAAAACAATATTTCTTAATCTGATTTAATTAATAAAATAAGCCACTTCTTGAAGTCTTTTAGTGCCGGATCCAATCCTTACTCCAATCTACTGTAATTACCTGAAACGCGTTTTAAAAAGGTTTTGTCAGCGGGAAATACTGAGTGAATCATTCATTTTACTGAAAATGACACATTTATTTTAATACACAGTGTTAAGATCTTTTACGCATGTTTCTGATATCAACCAACTACCCACAGTATTTGTCACTCGACCGGATCTGTGACAGTGGTCATATCACCATTGGCTGCCCCAATGAATGACGTAAATCAATTAAAATTAGGTTCGCCCACCTAAAATGATTTAAACTGTAGTAATGTGCACAATACCCCACATACTGGCTGTAATTTGGTGATTACATCAACTTAATCACTGTAATTATAATTCTGAAAATAATTTGGAGTATTGTAAAAACAGTTGATAAAAAGAGAATGACTCACATTATAATCATGCAGATTCATACGGCCAAAGTTTAGTCTACACATAAGCCTTGATATATTGCAGATTTACACAGGCAGAGCTTAGCCTATTGATTTAGCCTTGTAACCTAGTGCATACGAACTAGGTAGGTAACTTAATACAACAATTACGATAACTCATGAGATCAAATTCTCACAACGAACGACAAAGTGCGATACTTAAACATCCATCGATTTAACGACGAATGACAAAGTATAACCCTAATGTGGGTGGCACTTAAACATCCATTGGATATATTGATCGGTCGGAAAATGAATCGTAATAGCGATCGAGTTAATACCCTGTATCGTAGCAGCACCCCGCTATACTAATTAGTGATTCGTGTGTGTTTTAAGAGTATAACTCCGTGTGTATTACGACGTTCATAAACCGACTGCCAATGTCTGCTATTTATACTAATTTTTGGGACAGGCTTACGGACCGTAAGCCATATCCCTTACGGTCCGTAAGGGACACCTATTTATCATAGGTCGGCCATGGTTGGGACTAGCTATGCTTAATCAATAAAATTAACCAATCAGCTTTCTACAACGATTATTTTAGATAATCGTCCAACTAGGGTTTACCCCCCTCGAGTTTTAGGGGCCCTGATCCTGATTCTTTTTATTCTGAAAATTTTAGGGATTGTGTAGAATTACTTGGGTGTCTTAACTAGGGTTTCCTATTAGGTAAATAAAATAATAGATATAACTTTTGACGAGATTTGTTTACAAAAATAATAGTTTTGGGTGAATCACAAAAAGAGAATAAAATGGTGAGAAAAAGGAATGGACCCACTGTGTAACTTTAGGGTTCAACTAGAAAGACTCCTGGTATAAATTTTGGGTATAACTTCTGAGCTATTAAAAATATATAATGCACTCATGGTAAGTATAGTAACCCTAAATCAACCTTGTCCCGATGTCCCGAGACAGAATCCTAACGAACTTAGTCGGGCAGAGCCCTGACATGCGTTATGGGACTCAGATCAATCGGAAAGGGTAGCGGTGATCGGGAGTTACAATACTTATAACAGGGCAGGGTTTTATTATTATTATAAGGTAAATAAAATATATATACGTATATATTTTGAGAGAGTGTAGGTGATGGAAAGAAAGTGGAGAAAGAAAATAATGATTTGAAAGCTTCTGTTGAATGCCTATTTATACCATGTAAGGTAGCTTAGGGACTACGAAAATTGAGACACGTATGAATTCTGCATTAAATTTATTCTTATCTATTTGATGCCATATACACCTGTCCACCTTTCTTATTCTTTTCAACTATTTTTATTATTACTTTATTTAAATGGGACACGTAATGGTGTTATTCAATATATTATGTAGGACACATCCTACTTTCTAGGTTTCAATTTAGTTATTATTGGTTTATTATATAAAAATATAAAGGGGACACCAAATTTAGAAATGGAACATGACAGTTCCTTCAATTTGTGGAATTATATATATATATATATATATATATATATATATATATATATATATATATATATATATATATATATATATATTATTCTCTTTTGATTTCTATCAAAAAAATACATGTAGACAAAATAGGGTACGAAAGGTTTTATTTTTATATTATTGTATTTTATATTTTATTAACTTAACTACTTTAATTATTTAGCGTGTATTACTTCTAAAATACGACGTTTTATAAAATAATAAATATATCATTGGAACCAGAATATTTTTGTCTACATTTGGGTCTTAAGTTTCATTAAAATAGAGTAGGTTCAAAATACAATATATTTTTATAGTTTAACTATTATAGGGTTCCTAGGCCCGTCTAGGAATTTCATATTTCAAATTTTCAACTTACCCATAAGCTACCCGTCTAATAATATAAGTTTTTTTTTATACTTTTATTTTATTAGAAATGTCAACAATATACAAGCCAATTAAGTAATATAATATTTCAACCAACTATATATAAAATATTGTTTAAAACTATTTGGGTTGAATATTTATATTGAAAATAAACTAGTTACTAGTTTACCAGTGGTTAATAAATTTAACTAAACCTATAATTCTTATATAAAAATAGGGATGTTATATTCTCCCTACCTTGTTTTAAATCTCGTCCTCGAGATTTTGGGTTACGATATTTCTTTTGTTAAAAGAAAGCTTACTTTGATTGTCAACTGAGGAAGACTTAGAATTGACAGGTTCAAAAATAAAAGCATGAAAAATGATTTGCCAAATATCGAATTATGATATGAGAAAATCAAAGTGTTGAGATGAGTGAATTGCAAAGATACACCAAAAGACAATAGAGTTAGTGTATCATTATTTAAAGTTCCAAATTGTTTTTTTTTTAATTGTAAAACAATGTGATAGTATACTATTAGTGACCATAATTTTCATATTATGTCCTAGAGATAAGAATAAGTTGTTTTGACATGACTAACCATTATATTTGTAAAGCAAATAAAATTTGGTATTTATATGTAAATGGTCACCACTTTTAAATATTATTTTAGTATTTTACTATACTATGTAAAATAATTTATATTTTCTATGTAATATATATATATATATATTACAAAACATCGTAATGAAGTTTATTGCATTACAAAATATTTTAGTATTATTATTTTATAAAAGAAATCACTATTATTTATAACATTAAATGAAAGTTATAAATAAAGGTGTAAAAATATTTATTGTACAAAAATATTTATAAAATATTTTGTAAATATATAATACTTAATGGGTTAGTTCTATGTGATTACTTATTTTCATTTTGAAACCATATAACGTTGTGAATGTAGTTACAAATGTTGTAAATAAGTGAAAACAGTGGCTATTCTTATATAGTGCAATGTTCTCCTAATCCAATGTAATTGATAACTACCATATTATTCTTATATGGTTATTTTCTTGCCAAAGCATTACGGTACATAGTTACCACAAACATGTAATATATAATTTTATTTGTCCCTCAAATTCTTGTATTTGTTTTATGAAAATATGTCTTTTTTTTACAGTAAAATATATATATTTATATATATAAGTAAAATTTTACTAA
Source organism: Helianthus annuus (assembly GCF_002127325.2). Classification (NCBI taxonomy): domain Eukaryota; kingdom Viridiplantae; phylum Streptophyta; class Magnoliopsida; order Asterales; family Asteraceae; genus Helianthus; species Helianthus annuus. The sequence goes on along the minus strand of NC_035440.2, from coordinate 62,173,715 downwards.
ATAAGTATGATGACTTACTTTATATATATTAAATAGTTATTATCATTGTTGGATATTGGTTAGTACTGCCTTGTTTAAGCATAGGTGATCAGTCCATGCCTAACTAAGGCTATGCTATCCAATACCTGTCTTGATAATACCCTTAATACTTAAAAATAATATTAATACCTACTATTATTAATATTTTATTACAAATATTTACTAAAAATAAATAATTTAAACGAGATTAGCGAAATTTTCGAATGTTGTGAAAAATGTCACCACACGGTGATTGAAATCAAAGAAATGATTTGATGAATTCGAAGACTAAACAAGCATGTTATGGTTCAAGAGAATTGAAGTGCTTGTCGGGACTATTTTGAATATGATGGCTTCAATCCATCATGTGGGACTTTGAATTGAATACGTAATGCGAGCAAGTTCAAACAATTGAACTTGGTGTAAACAAAACGAGTTCATGTATTAATAAGAAATTTTGAATATGGTTTCAACAAAAACCATGTATGCTAAAGGAAATTGAGTTTTTCAAGAAACTTATTGACTCGGTATCAAAGAGTCAACGTTTTGCAATAAACGGGGTTTATAAATGCAAAGATCAAGTATAGTAATATGATATTTGAACTAAAAATAACAAAATGGAATGAAGCCCTCCAGTGGTTTTTATAAATCAAACGAACCACATGCGCAACAAACAGTGCATGTGTAAAGTGTGGATTTACCAAGAAATGAAATAGATCAATATTTGCTACTATGAAAGAAATCCTCATGGTATGATGACTATTAGAGGAAGTAAAAATACGAAAGTCAACTCTTTATAGGCAGAAGTTAGAATTGCAACGAAAGAAATATAAGAATTTCTTATCTGGAATTTCGTGTGATAACTATTTGTTAAATGACATTTATCAGAGAATGTCGAATGAAGTGAAATGAAATTGGGGATTTGCAAAAATATATGACTTCTTTTGTAGCACTAATAATTATGACTCAGGTTATACTATGCACCGATGTTTGTGAAATATTGTTCCAACGTACCTCAGCGAGATTTTTATCGTTTGTAAGATCATGTGGCAAAGTGCTGCTTTTTGATTAGGAGTTCTTTTTCTGACAGAATTTAGTATTGGTATCATCGTGCCCAAATTCATATTTTTCAAAGGTCCTGCCTTGGAAATTGTATGTGATATACTTTGATGTCTTGCGGACGTGAAATTTTAGGTTTCATGTGTTTTCTGGTGCATTAGCACAACTTTAGATGTTTCTTACTTGCGTTAATAGTTTATGGTAGTATATTGGAAATTCTTATATTTTTGATGGTGTTCCAACTTATAGAATTTCCATTTGTTATTATCGCATGAGTTACGAGACAGATGATCAAACGAAATAATGTTTGATATCGGAATTAAAGATATAAGAGAATTCTGATAAAGAAATCTAGAAGTATTATTGACACCTATGCTTGTGTTTTATTCTTGATTATCAATCGTTAAGGTTTTGGAATTTTTTATGCATATCTATATAATCAAATATTTCACATGCTGTAATATACATACCTTTTATAAGGTCAATGTATTTATCAGATTCATATTTCCAAAAACCAGTCAGATATTTAGTCATGATACTTATTTAGGGAAATCTTGTCACTTGTTTGACATACTATGTACCCCGTCTTATCCGATTCGCGCCGGAGAGGTAATCTCAGTATATCCGGATAAGCTGGAGAGTCTGCTACTCTATACCCAGTTTTGTCGGAAAAATTTTCTATTTCTCATAAATAGTATCTTTTCAAGATTTTAAAAGTGCCTCTTCTATTAGGGCTTTTATCCAGAATCAAGGAAATTTGTATTTCCATAACATATCTTTATTCTAAACCAAGTAATATCAATAAACAAGAATAAATAGTAATTAAATGCTATTGCCTGCTAGTCGTTATTCTTATTGAATACCAATTATACTTATTTATACTTATATAAGTAATTTTATCTTGAAGCTTATATTAAGACAAAATTCTTAAGTTCGAGTCTAAATATCATTCAGAGTGCTATCAGATAATATTAATTTCTAATTCTCCGTTTAAACTTAGGTATTGTTATAACACCTAATTGCGTAAACAAGTGGCTTAGCTTATACTAAGGCATCTTTTCTTATGTTCAAATCTAACTGCTATCGGTTGTGCTACCAGTTAAGTTAATAGAAATCTCCTAACTCTTTTATTTAAGCTTAAGTATTATTATTATAACACTTATAGGCTTAAAGTAGTGGCTTAGCTCTGATACCACCTTTACTGTCACGACCCCCGACCCCATCCTGGCCGGAATCGGAAGCCGTGAGCAGTCCAGTGGTACCGGTGATTATTTTTGAAAAACATTGCAGCGGAAATTTCATCAGGACCGTGAGTTAGGAAAAATATCAGAGTTTAGAAACACCGGATTTTATTTAAATAGATGGAATAAATTCCATGTTTTACAAAGGTAGCTTTTAATAAAAACAATATTTCTTAATCTGATTTAATTAATAAAATAAGCCACTTCTTGAAGTCTTTTAGTGCCGGATCCAATCCTTACTCCAATCTACTGTAATTACCTGAAACGCGTTTTAAAAAGGTTTTGTCAGCGGGAAATACTGAGTGAGTCATTCATTTTACTGAAAATGACACATTTATTTTAATACACAGTGTTAAGATCTTTTACGCATGTTTCTGATATCAACCAACTACCCACAGTATTTGTCACTCGACCGGATCTGTGACAGTGGTCATATCACCATTGGCTGCCCCAATGAATGACGTAAATCAATTAAAATTAGGTTCGCCCACCTAAAATGATTTAAACTGTAGTAATGTGCACAATACCCCACATACTGGCTGTAATTTGGTGATTACATCAACTTAATCACTGTAATTATAATTCTGAAAATAATTTGGAGTATTGTAAAAACAGTTGATAAAAAGAGAATGACTCACATTATAATCATGCAGATTCATACGGCCAAAGTTTAGTCTACACATAAGCCTTGATATATTGCAGATTTACACAGGCAGAGCTTAGCCTATTGATTTAGCCTTGTAACCTAGTGCATACGAACTAGGTAGGTAACTTAATACAACAATTACGATAACTCACGAGATCAAATTCTCACAACTAACGACAAAGTGCGATACTTAAACATCCATCGATTTAACGACGAACGACAAAGTATAACCCTAATGTGGGTGGCACTTAAACATCCATTGGATATATTGATCGGTCGGAAAATGAATCGTAATAGCGATCGAGTTAATACCCTGTATCGTAGCAGCACCCCGCTATACTAATTAGTGATTCGTGTGTGTTTTAAGAGTATAACTCCGTGTGCATTACGACTTTGAACGTCGTTTGAGCAGCATAAACCGACTGCCAATGTCTGCTATTTATACTAATTTTTGGGACAGGCTTACGGACCGTAAGCCATATCCCTTACGGTCCGTAAGGGACACCTATTTATCATAGGTCGGCCATGGTTGGGACTAGCTATGCTTAATCAATAAAATTAACCAATCAGCTTTCTACAACGATTATTTTAGATAATCGTCCAACTAGGGTTTACACCCCTCGAGTTTTAGGGGCCCTGATCCTGATTCTTTTTATTCTGAAAATTTTAGGGATTGTGTAGAATTACTTGGGTGTCTTAACTAGGGTTTCCTATTAGGTAAATAAAATAATAGATATAACTTTTGACGAGATTTGTTTACAAAAATAATAGTTTTGGGTGAATCACAAAAAGAGAATAAAATGGTGAGAAAAAGGAATGGACCCACTGTGTAACTTTAGGGTTCAACTAGAAAGACTCCTGGTATAAATTTTGGGTATAACTTCTGAGCTATTAAAAATATATAATGCACTCATGGTAAGTATAGTAACCCTAAATCAACCTTGTCCCGATGTCCCGAGACAGAATCCTAACGAACTTAGTCGGGCAGAGCCCTGACATGCGTTATGGGACTCAGATCAATCGGAAAGGGTAGCGGTGATCGGGAGTTACAATACTTATAACAGGGCAGGGTTTTATTATTATTATAAGGTAAATAAAATGTATATACGTATATATTTTGAGAGAGTGTAGGTGATGGAAAGAAAGTGGAGAAAGAAAATAATGATTTGAAAGCTTCTGTTGAATGCCTATTTATACCATGTAAGGTAGCTTAGGGACTACGAAAATTGAGACACGTATGAAGTCTGCATTAAATTTATTCTTATCTATTTGATGCCATATACACCTGTCCACCTTTCTTATTCTTTTCCACTATTTTTATTATTACTTTATTTAAATGGGACACGTAATGGTGTTATTCATATATTATGTAGGACACATCCTACTTTCTAGGTTTCAATTTAGTTATTATTGGTTTATTATATAAAAATATAAAGGGGACACCAAATTTAGAAATGGAACATGACAGTTCCTTCAATTTGTGGAATTTTATATATATATATATATATCTATTTATTTTTATTATTATTCTCTTTTGATTTCTATCAAAAACATACATGTAGACAAAATAGGGTACGAAAGGTTTTATTTTTATATTATTGTATTTTATATTTTATTAACTTAACTACTTTAATTATTTAGCGTGTATTACTTCTAAAATACGACGTTTTATAAAATAATAAATATATCATTGGAACCAGAATATTTTTGTCTACATTTGGGTCTTAAGTTTCATTAAAATAGAGTAGGTTCAAAATACAATATATTTTTATAGTTTAACTATTATAGGGTTCCTAGGCCCGTCTAGGAATTTCATATTTCAAATTTTCAACTTACCCATAATCTACCCGTCTAATAATATAAGTTTTTTTTTATACTTTTATTTTATTAGAAATGTCAACCATATACAAGCCAATTAAGTAATATAATATTTCAACCAACTATATATAAAATATTGTTTAAAACTATTTGGGTTGAATATTTATATTGAAAATAAACTAGTTACTAGTTTACCAGTGGTTAATAAATTTAACTAAACCTATAATTCTTATATAAAAATAGGGATGTTATAGCTTCTGCCAGGAAGGACATGAAAAGATCCTTATTTATGGGTATGCGGCCCATGGAAGCTTCGATAAGTTTTTATGTATGAATACAACTGTATGTCCCCTAACATGTAAGCAAAAGATTGATATATGCATCGACGCAGCCTATGGTTTGGATTATCTTCACAACCATACTGCAGAAAATCAAAGAGTTATCCACGGGGATATAAAGAGTGCAAATATTTTGTTAGATCACAACTGGAAGGCTATGATATCTGATTTTGGTCTTTCCAAATTAGGTCGTGCAAACGAAAAAGAGACTTTCCTCATTACCAATCCCTGTGGCACACACGGTTATTGTGATCCCATGTATATGGATACAGGGGTACTCACAAAAGAAAGAATCTGATGTTTATTCATTTGGAGTTGTATTGTTTGAAGTCTTGTGCGGAAGGTTGTGTTTTATGAACATAGATAATGAACAAAGGTTTCTAGCCCCTTTAGCTCGGCGCTACTATAAAGAAGGAAAATTACACGAGATTATTGACCCTGTTATGAAGGAGCAAATGCACTGGGGTTCCTTGAATAGGATAATCCGAAATTGCGTATCAATGCTTGCAAATTCATCGAGAAAAACGACCTTCAATGTGTGTGGTGGTAAAGAAGCTTAAGGAAGCATTAAAAGTGCACGTAAGTTCACATTTGTTTGAAAGTATATGCCAATTTAACACGTGAATTAACTCTTACATTGGACTTATATGATTAAGCATTAAACCATAAAACATGGGATTTTTCTTAGATTTGTGAATTTCTGGCATGACACAAACCTAACAAGAAATTCATGGTTTCGGGTTAGTTATAAACGGGTTCTAGTCAGTTTTGGGTTAAATCTGCTAACCCATTTAGCTAAACGAGTCGTGTTCGTGTCAATTTGATGGGTTCATGGATTAACCTATTTAACCCATTTATTTTTATTTTGTTTTCTTAGAATGTTTTTATGATATAAATCAAAGGGAAATTGGCCTCTAATAATCCCTAGTAGACGTCATTAGCAATTGGCAATCCCACTTTTTTGTTCTCACTGCTAGTCCTACCTTTCAATTATTTTTCTTCCACCGGCTCTCAGTTAAAAAAACTTAATGGAGTTAAAAAAAACCTAACGGAGTTAAAAAATTAAGGAAGTTAAGTTTTTATCCGAATTACAAACTGATGTTTTAGGACTTTTGATGAGAACGAGGATACGATCTGTTGATGTAAAACTTACCTCGAAACGGTGCTCCAACGACTTAATTTTTGTTAATTGGAAGTTTAAACACCCGAATTGAAGCACCGTTTTCGTCGTTTGGAGCACCGTTTCGTGGTAAGTTTTACATCAATCGACTCGTAACCTCATTCTAATCAAAAGCCCTAAAACACCATAACAATGGAGGAAAAATAGTTGAAAGGTGGGAGTAACAGTGGGAATAAAAAAAAGTGTGATTGCCAATAGCGAATAATGTCTACTAGGGATTATTAGAAGCCAATATCCCTAAATTAAATCGTTGGAGTAGTTATACCAACTTTAAATATTAAAAGAAATTTTACATAAAGTTTTATAACTATAACTTATATATGTAGTGTAAGGATTAAATATAAATGGGTAGAATAATTATGATTTTACACCAGTATAATACAAAAAAAAATCATGATTTTACACCAGTAGAATAATTATGTAAATTTTGTAGAGTAATTATAATTACTCTACTCTACTAATTACTCTATAGTAATTACATAAATAACTCTACTAGTATAAAATCATGATTTTTTTAAATTAAAATACATGCTTAATAAGATGGAAAAAAATTTATAAGAATAAAATAAAGTAAAATTTCCTCTCTCATTTTCACCCAATTTGTATTTTTTAAATATAAACAAATAAAATTAATCGAGTCAAACAGGCCATGTCAGTTTTTCAAAATACTAATTCTTAAATGAGATAAGTTTTTTTCTGTGTAGGAGATGATTGATGGTTCACCAACGGACTTCGAAGAAACAAATAGAATTTCTCATTCTCCTCCTTTGGAACACAATAGCGATGAAGAAGACGCCATGTCTTTCTATATACCAGGGGTGCTACGTTTAAAAAACACACACACATACACACACATATATATATGATCAAGATCAAGGGAAAACTCCCCTAAGTTATGAGAACTAATAGAACTCGGCCTTCCCGTGCGAATCTTGCCCCCATTTTTTTCACACCCATAGATTAAAATATTTAAAAGGACTGTGTTAAAAAAAAATCGAAGTGGTGTTTTTCGGCCTCATTTACAGTAGCTGTAAAAAGCTGATGACATAAGTATGACATCACTTTTACAGCATTTACGGCTGCCGTAAATGAAAGAAAAATTTTTTTTTTTGGAAAACTTGATTTTTGTTAAGATTTTTGGTATTTTTTTTTTTTTTTTGAAAATCCTTTCGTAAAACCGAGTTCTCTAAGTTCTCACAACTCATATAAGTTTTCATTTTACCCTAACCCTATATATCTATCATCTATCATATCTAATAAATGAAGATTTTGGGTTGCCATGTAGCACCCTTCACAATGCACCATATTAGACCATGTGTAGTGGGGCATTATAGGGCATTATAGGGCAAAAAAACGCCCCCTTTCCCATTACATAGGGCATTATAGGGCATTATTTTTGAAAAAGAATTGGTGGGGCATTATATATAAAACGCCTAACATGGTTTGTGGAATGGTTGACTGGGTTTGACCCATCAATGAGAAAAATAGTTTTTTTTTTAATGATTGGAAGGGGCATTATCAGACATTATTCCCACTACGCCACTTTTGCAATAACGCCCCATGCTAACTGGACTGCCACGTGTCAAATAATGCCCCATGGCGGAGGCATTAATTTTTTTAACCATTACACATGGTCTTAGAGGGAAATTTTTCTGCAATTTGGAATTTTATATGAAAAAATAGAACTAACTAAATCCTTCTTTTTCGAAATATCGGTTCCACTATTTAATACCTCATATTAAACCATTTTATGAGTAATTATAAGACTCACGACATGCCACGTGGTTTGTTTGTTTGTATTTTAAATTCAATTTCAATATTTATCATCCGATTATAATAAATAACTAGGTTATAACCCCGTGTATTACACGGGTTAAGTAAATAAAAAATGAAATAGTTAATAACGAAGGTTTAACAATTATAAAACGATATTTTTAAGACGCTTTTCTGATATCCAAACAAAATTTTGTGTCATGTATGATCAAATCTTATGATGTTTGTCAAGTTTATAAATATGAAAACATTTAAACCATCGATTAGAAGACAGACTGTATCGTCGACTTTCTCACGAGTTTTAACAGTCATGTGAACATACATTTAACAACCCAAGTTTTATTTAAATGATAGCGGTCTTAATTTATTAGTTCGGAAAAATGTACTCATCCACTTAAGAGAAAACTAACCCCCATATTGAAGATCCTCAAATTTATATTTATCTTATATTAACTAAATAAATAAATATAATAAACTAATATTAAATCTTATAATACTTTAATAAAATATTACCCTCAAATTTAAATTGTTAATTTAATAAATTTTTAAAACAAATACCTCTCTTTCCTACTTATCTTATATTAAATATATAAATAATAAATTAACATTAAATGTTATCCTAATTTATAAAAACTATAACTTTTTTTATTATTTGGTGTACAAAATTATATTTATTCAACTCGTGTAAAGCCTAGGGTTTTTAAAAATATAACTTTTTTATTATTTACTATACGAAATTACATTTATTCAACACGTGTAATACACGAGGTTTTTAAGGATACATTTTTTTATTATTTGATAGATTTTTAAGGATACACGAGTTTTTTTAAAGATACGACGTTTTTAGTATTTAATATACAAAATTACATTTACTTAATATGTGCAATACACATGGTTTTTAAAGATAAAACTCTTTTTAGATCTATTTAACATGTGTAACATACGCGTTTTTAAGGATGTAATTTTTTTATTATTTGGTAGGTTTATTCAATCTGAATACACACGAGTTTTTTTAAAGATACGACATTTTTAATATTTAGTATACAAAATTACATTTATTTTAACTGTGTAATACACATGGTTTTTAAAGTTATAATTTTTTTATTTGATATATAAAATTGCATTTATTTAACCCGTACAATATACGGGGTTCATAAATATATAACTTTCTATTATTTAATATATAAATTACATTTATTCAACCCGTGTAATACACGGGGTTCTAACCTAGTATATTTCTAAATAAATTATGTAGTAGTATATATATCTTAAATAATAATCTAATATAACGTGAGTCTTTTTATTATCAGAATTTTCATAATTATATTTATCCACCATTACTAAAAGGATTTTCTTCGTCTCTCATGATATATAATTTCCATAAACAATTATTTAATTTTAATGGATTAATACTTAATTCAAGATAAATGAATATAAAAAATAAAAGAATAAAAGATAAAAAGATATAATTTATGTGATTAAAAGAATATATAGAAGTCATTCCTTATCTCTATTTTTTTTTTTTTTTTGTTTTTAATGGATTAACACTTAAATCAAGATAAATGAATATAAAAAACAAAAGAATAAAAGATAAAAAGATATAATTTATGTGATTAAAAGGATATATAGAAGTCATTCTTTATCTCTAATTTTTTGTTTATCCATTTATTTAAGCGGGAAAAAACAATTGAGAGCACTTCAGAAAGCGCCATGTGTCATTCAAATGGTTTACTTTATTATATGTATAGATTCTAAATAATGTCATGTTTTACTACCAAATATACTTTTTCATATTTAATGTTTATATGAATTTTAGAGTAAAATGCAGGGATAGTCCCTGTGGTTTGGTAAAATTTCACCCCTAGTCCCCAACTTTTGGAAATTACACCTGTGCTTCCTGTGGTTTGACAGTTTGTTACTCGGATAGTCCCTGGAGTGGATGGAGGTTAGTTTTCTCCGTTAAGTCCATGTGAAATTACAAAATTACCCTTAATGATATAATATAAAAAAAATAGAAATTATACTTCACCTTCAACCTCTATCCACCACCATCACCCTCCACCCACCACCGACAACCTCCTCAAACTTGCACAATCACCGTCAAAAACAAATTAAAACCCCAACCTCTGTTCATCTTCCCTAAAACGTCGGCGACAAGATTCCGGCCACTAATAAATTATAACAGTACAAATCGAAAAAAGAAATCTGATATCCATCTTCTTCGCTTCACAGTCTTGTTCAAAATGGACATAATTTCTATACCACAACCAAATTTTCTAAGATTAAATCATAAATTGCCTCAACCAGATTGTTTTCCAGACCAAAAACAGAGTCGCCGGCGACTCGACTTCCTCAACTAAAACCCAAGTCGCAAAAAACATAACAGTGCACCGAATATCTTTTTCCCGTCCCAAGCTGTACCACCAAAGAGGTACCGACGCCGGTGACTCCCGGCACCTGACACCACCGGCGCCGGTGACTGCCGGCACCTGTCACCACCTGTGCCGGTGACTACCGGCACCTGTCATCACCGTTCACTTTTCCTTTAACCCCCACCTGCTACCACCGTCGCACCACAACCCGATTCCACCACCCCACCTCACCTCCACCTTCGTCGCCGCACCTCCACCATATCCTGTTACAAGTTACAACCCACCAGAAACCTCCATTGAAAACCCTAACCATCGTTTACTACACCTTCCCACCGTCATCGTCCTTCCACGACCATTATCCTCTATCACCATCGTTGTCAATTTGTGGCTAGAGAGAAACAGAGCAGTAAAAGAAAGAGGGGATCTGAGATTGAGAGATGAGGATTGTTTGTTATAATTTTTGTATAATAAGTGGGCCCATAAATAAATATATATTTAATCCTTAGTTAATTTATATTGTTTAAATATAAAGGGTAATTTTGTCATTTCAGCCTCATTTAACGCTACAAACTAACGGTCATCCACTTCAGGGACTATCCGAGTAACAACCGAGCAAACCACAGGGAGCAGGAGTGTAATTTCAAAAAGTTGGGGACTAAAGCTGAAATTTTACCAAACCACAGGGACTATCCGTGCATTTTACTCTTAATTTTATTTTAAGTATTAGTTTTTAATTTATTCAATATTGAAACACATGTTAAATCTTACAGTTATTCAAATTCTATGAAATCTCACAATATGAGCAATCTACATCCGTTATATATATGGTAAATTTATTACTAAAAGCTACAATTAAAAGACTATGATTTAAGAAAAAAAAATATGATTTAAATAAGCATACTTTCTAAATCATTATTATTATTATTTAGGGTTGCTCAGAAAGTTACAATACAATACTACCTTAATTTTTTTTCTCCAAACTACTTAGTACCAAATATATAACAAATTATAATATTGAGAATTTAAATAATTCGAAAGTTCACTCTAATTCAAATCTCAAATCATCATATCATTACCGAAAAATTGCTTTAAATCTCAAATCACGGTTACTATCATCAAATTTATCATAAATACATTCTAACTTTGTTTAAGTTATATAATCTCTATCTCTATACCTAATTCTTTTACACGCGTATCTTTACCCGTTTCAAATTTACTCGATTTCCTTTTCAATATTACATTTAATAGACTAATTATTTCGTTTTTATCAACCTCGCACATTTTTATTATTTAAACTTTACCATTTTTTAATAAAAAAAAGTTAAAATGAACGTTATTTTGTTTCTATTTTATAATTTACTAGTCTAAGTTCCCGTGTGTTACACGGGTGGTTTCACAATAAAATATATCATTTAACAGTGTTGACATAAACTTTTAAATGTTATATGTTTAAAATGATAACTTGTAAATAATATTTGGAAATGAAACAAATATTGCATTTCTATCATGCTTATCTCGCTTGGAAAAGAGCTGTTTGTTCTTTGTTATACCACCTGTTGAAAGATTACCCACGCATTACGAAGGGCATTCGATCAATGTTGATGTTATTCGTTATAGTACCAGTAACATAAATCTTTCTTTAACTTATCTGGTTCATTTTTATAATCCAAGACGTCTAAAAGTTTGATCCACAAATCAAATAAGCAATACAATAAGCATGCCCATTTACTTGGATAAATACCTTGGCTAATGGTCACTCCATTGAAACATGCCATTTGTATAATAAATCTAAATAACCGTGACATGTTGATCCACTACTTATTTAAAGATTGTAAACACAATAAACAAAAAAGAAGAAATAAGAAATAAGAAAAAGATCACAAGTCGTTAAAGAATTCATTATACTAACACATTTGTTCTTCATCTAAATAGACACTATAAACTTTATAATAGAAATAGACCTCTACATCTATTTTAGTAAAGTTGACATCTAGATGAATGATGCAAGAGCCTTTAAATACTTGTTACTTTTGACCAGTTACTCGATCCACCTATTTATTATGTTGACCAATGAGTACCTCAATGAAATACAGGACAAATATATTGAAATGAAATAAAGCATAAATGAAAAGGGGAGTTTACCTGTAATAGCTCCATTTCTTTGCTTCACCAACTTCCTACAACAACATTAGCAATGCTTTGCTCGGGTACCTATTGTCAATGGTTCAAAGTGAAGATTTAAATAAATAGTTTATCAAATAATTATGCATATACCTATCGAAAGCAAACAAAATCCCACATCACCGTCTTTAAATATTAATTGACGCTTAAAAAGGCGTGAAGTTTGACAAATTTACAATGCTAAAAAAATCAATAACATATCAATTGCCCATTCCTAAAAAAAAGTCTTCAAGTTATCATCAGATATGGGTCGCACGGAGCGACAACGGTAATCTGTGAAGTGCGAATTATGGTTACAGTTAACATGATAGAATACCATAGAATATTATAATATTATGAAAACCATACCTATTAACTGATTATTAATCCACAATAATCGTCGCAGGGGAACTGATTTCTTCATTACCAGAGCCATCGTCTCTACCTTCAAAGATACTGACATGGGTAACATCATTAAGATTTTAGAATAATAAAAAATAAAAGATTTTCAACTATACTGTACTAAATAGTTCTTTTCTCATTGGTAATGTGGTATGTTTAGCTTTTTTGACACTAAAAACTGTAACCTCTCCATGGTTGACATGTTCACTTTTTCCTACAAACATAAAATCAAGCAAGAGGTGATTTCAAGATTCATTAAACACAACACGGAAAAAAAATATTGGAGAAGATTTGTAACTGATTGATTGAGAATCGAGTGGGTTTCCATAATAGAATTGAAGGAATTGAAGGAAATTGAAGCAAAATAGCGAGAAGAGGAAAATGCCGCCCAAAATCCCAATTCTCTGGCCAAAGAGAATAGCCACATCAAAGTCAAATAGTCAACACTATTTTGCTTTAATATAAGAGATAGATTACAGTCGTGATTGCGACAGTCCTTAATGCAGTTATTTGTAGACAACCAGCTTGTAGGCTGTAGCAGTAAACAATAGTTAGCGAAGCATATATCAAAAGCAATTTGATATATAATGAGTAAAAACACCTTGAGCGAAGTGGCAAGACACGAAGAGCCTAAAACTGGATATTTAATACCCGAAAAAAAACCAATCATTAACAGTTAGTGTATGTATATATCCTCTTTCTCTGTTTACCTAAAATGGGACCATCATAGTTAGTGTATGTATATATCCTCCTTCTCTGTTTACCTAAAATGGGACCATCATAATTTAGCTACATCAAACCAAAAGATAGAAGAAAGGGACAATGGAGTACCTGTACAATCGTGAGATAATTTGACTACGGCAACAGATTTTCTTCATGACATTACCCCCACTTGCATCCATCTTCAGAAGTTGCTTATTCAATACCTAAAATGGCATTTAAAAAGAGATTTATAAAATATGGTGGAAAGTCAATTAAAGGCGGACCTCTTAAAAGCCAACCCAACCAACCAACCTGCACCTCTTAACAAATAGAGTTAGTTAGTAAACTGGAATTTTTTGTAATGGTATTTACTAAATTTAATATAAGAGTAACAAAATAATCCGAACACTACATCAGTTAGACCATACAAACAAAACACGCACATACCAGACTGGAGAGACGTTGATTCAACGACGCTTCAACGAACGATTAAGCTTGTTGATTAGTGTCAACAGTAGCATTCAGTGATTTAATCAGCAACTGCTGTAAATAACTGTGAATAAATAAATACCTCATCACTCATCACTCCAGCCCTCAAACCTCCCAACAATATGAAAAATCGGAGCGCGTGATTCGGCACTTGAACGGAATCATGCGCACACTCCTCACTCATGCCTTTTCAATCGTCAAATTTTTAATTATTGGACTCTTTTTAAAGCTCATTCATTGAGCCATTTTAGCATATTCGTATTAGCATAACCTAAATAGTATCTAAGACTTAAAAACTTCATCAACGTACTTTATTCTAACCTAAGTTCTAACGCTACTTTTGTTGAACCCACTTTGGATTACACATGTTAGGTTAATTTTTGCAATTATGAATTATATATGATTTAGATTGTTAAAAGCTTAGAAAAGTAATAATTTAACTTTTCTTCGTAATTTTTTATATAATTCAGTTTATTCAAATGAATTCGAAATCGATTCGTATTCAAATAACCCTTATTATTCGAATTCGATCGAGCTTTAAAATTTCAAATTCGAATAAGTTAATTAGAACAATTCGAAAAACTTGATTAGAATAATTCGGATAACTCGATTTTGACCCCTAAGGAACTACTACTTCACTATCCCACTCCACAGCCTTTTAATTAGACTATACTATTATCATTTCTAATAATATTTAACACATTAAATATTTATGAAAAATGATAAAAATAACAAAAGAGTGTCCATAGTGCAACAAAATAGACAAATGTTACCAACCAATATTTAAATTATCTAACTGAATATATATATACAAATAGTCACTGAATGCCTCAATGATCTGATGATCTTAGTACATCAGTCGCTGAAAACTCTATAAAGATGGAGAAGTGAGAATATACCCGAAAGCAAAATGATTATGAACTTGCGACTATTTGGCGATCAATGTGTTGAGTGTCTTCCTCGATAGAGAGTATCTGTTGCATCAATGAGGCGAGTTTTGCAACATTTTCTTCTTTGATATGAGCTGGCACCTTCTCCTCGTACCCCTTGGCACTCATCGCCTTGTTTAAACTATCCTTTTGCTTGCTCAAATATAGAGACGTCAATCAATGAGGGAAACCTTCGACCCGTTTACTTACGAATGGGTCAAATCAAGTTGGAAATATAAATAAAGAATGCTAACTAAAGGATCAAGTCAAACGGGTCAAATGTCGCTAGAAGTGTATTTTTAAAGTAGAAAACCTTAAAAAATTATATTATTATTAGAGTTACGCCCCAATTTAGTGCCTGAACCATAATCGTAATTCCACTTTTAGTCCCTAGGTTTCAAGATTGAACATTTTAGTCCCTGAACTATTCTTTGAGGGTCAATCAAGTCCAATTGACCAAAAAAAAGTTAATAATTTAGTCCCTGAACTATCACCGTAACTCTCCTTTTAGTCCCTAGGTTTCAAAATTGGACATTTTAGTACCTGAACTATTCTTTGAGAGTCAATCAAGTCTAATCGACCAAAAAAAGTTAAGAGTTAAGTCCCAATTTAGTTCCTGAACTATCAGTGTAATTTCGGACAACACAAAAAAACTTGGAAATTAACTATTTTACCCAACCCACCAACTTTCCACGCCTAAAATGGATTCCACAAGATTGATTTCCCGTCCCACTACTACTACTACTACTACTATTACATAAAGAAAACATGTAACGACTAAGAAGAGGTTTGCTTACTTTTGTAATTCTGTAAACTTAGCATTGAGCTTCTCTCGCTCCTTGTTAACATCGATAACTCCTTGATTCTTCAGATACACTGAAAGGGCTTCATTTACAACCGCCACTGTGCATCCGACTATGCATCTGATTGGAGCAGACCAGTAACTTTCAAGGGGGGATCCTCCCAAATGGAGGTTACACTATCCGAGTACAATCGATAAGATCACAAAACAAATGTCACTTTCGTCATAAAGAATTCAGAAAAAAGAAAAAGAAAGATACATATTTTTTCCACTATCTTGTTAACCTTCAAATGGAAATTAAATATTATTACTTACAGATTATAGCCTCCGAGAAACCACACATCATGAAACAACTACAAATCACAATAAAGCATGTATCTATATTCTCATAGTAACCAAATAATCCAAACACTACATCAGTTAGACCATACAAACAAAACACGCATATACCAGACTGGAGAGAAGTTGATTCAACGACGCTTCAACGAACGATTGAGCTTGTTGATTAGTGTCAACAGTAGCATTCAGTGATTTAATCAGCAACTCCTGTAAATAACTGTGAATAAATAAATACCTCATCACTTATACTTAAATAAAAAACAAAAATCATACCTCATCACTTCTATTAGGAAGCTGGTGACAAATCATATTAGATTCGTTGTAAACAGGAACGCTTCTTTAACCGCCCTTCAAGATAAATACAATAAAGATCACTAAAAATGATTCAAGATTAAAAGATGAGCATTTTTAAAAAAAACATCAAACACGATTCAAGATTCAGAGAGTATATGTTGCATCAATGAGGCGAGTTTTGCAACATTTTCTTTTTTGATATGAGCTGGCACCTTCTCCTCGTACCCCTTTGCACTCATCGCCTTGTTTAAACTATCTTTTTGCCTGCTCAAATATAGAGACGTCAATCAATGAGGGAAACTTTCGACCCGTTTACTTACGAATGGGTCAAATCAAGTTGGAAATATAAATAAAGAATGCTACCTAAAGATTCAAGTCAAACGGGTCAAATGTCGCTAGAAGTGTATTTTTAAAGTATAAAATCTTAAAAATTATATTATTATTAGAGTTACGCCCCAATTTAGTGCCTGAACCATAATCGTAATTCCACTTTTAGTCCCTAGGTTTCAAGATTGAACATTTTAGTCCCTGGACTATTCTTTGAGGGTCAATCAAGTCCAATTGACCAAAAAAAGTTAATAATTTAGTCCCTAAACTATCACTGTAACTCTCCTTTTAGTCCCTAGGTTTCAAAATTGGACATTTTAGTACCTGAACTATTCTTTGAGAGTCAATCAAGATCACTAAAAATGATTCAAGATTAAAAGATGAGCATTTTTTTAAAAAACATCAAACACGATTCAAGATTCAGATTTTAGATTAAATAACAGTTGTTTAAAAAACCCTAAAATACGAACATATATGAATGATACATAAAGTAAAGATCGTCAGTTGCTTTAGATTGAAATCTTGGGTTTGTGAATGGATCGGAGATAGAGGAGAATCACATAGAGACATCAACAACAATCGCAAATCAACTGGGTTGAAACATAATCGATGAATTTTACACCTAATTGAGGCTATCTTCAGCTTTGCGTTCACCATGATTCGGACTCTGCTTGCTGTTTCATCAACGACATTTGAAAGATCAGTCATTCCATCATAATGAATCAATCGGTAACCGATGTTGATTCCTTTAGGGTTTATAGAGCATGATGAAGAGGGAATAAAGGAAATGTATTCATACTCTGTCAATAAACATGATAAAATGAATACGTCGAAGGGGTTAGTATAACACTATAATTTATCAAAAGAGAGCATTCCAGTTTAACTATTGAACAAAACCCACCGACAACACCATATCATGTACAATGAAAAATCTGTTAGAAATCGATCACAAAAAAGAAAAAAAGAAAGATACAGAAAAAAACAAATGTCACTTTCGTCATAAAGAATTCAGAAAAAAAAGAAGAAGAAAGATACATATTTTTTCCACTATCTTGTTAACCTTCAAATGGAAATTAAATATTATTACTTACAGATTCTAGCCTCCGAGAAACCACACATCATGAAACAACTACAAATCACAATAAAACATATATCTATATTCTCATAGTAACCAAATAATCCAAACACTACATCAGTTAGACCATACAAACAAAACACGCATATACCAAACTGGAGAGAAGTTGATTCAACGACGCTTCAACGAACGATTGAGCTTGTTGATTAGTGTCAACAGTAGCATTCAGTGATTTAATCAGCAACTCCTGTAAATAACTGTGAATAAATAAATACCTCCTCACTTATACTTAAATAAAAAAAAATCATACCTCATCACTTCTATTAGGAAGCTGGCGACAAATCATATTCGATTCGTTGTAAACAGGAAACACTTCTTTAACCGCTCTTCAAGATAAATACAATAAAGATCACTAAAAATGATTCAAGATTAAAAGATGAGCATTTTTAAAAAAAAACATCAAACACGATTCAAGATTCAGAGAGTATCTGTTGCATCAATGAGGCGAGTTTTGCAACATTTTCTTCTTTGATATGAGCTGGCACCTTCTCCTCGTACCCCTTGGCACTCATCGCCTTGTTTAAACTATCCTTTTGCCTGCTCAAATATAGAGACGTTAATCAATGAGGGAAACTTTCGACCCGTTTACTTACGAATGGGACAAATCAAGTTGGAAATATAAATAAAGAATGCTAACTAAAGGATCAAGTCAAACGGGTCAAATGTCGCTAGAAGTGTATTTTTAAAGTATAAAACCTTAAAAAATTATATTATTATTAGAGTTACGCCCCAATTTAGTGCCTGAACCATAATCGTAATTCCACTTTTAGTCCCTTGGTTTCAAGATTGAACATTTTAGTCCCTGAACTATTCTTTGAGGGTCAATCAAGTCCAATTGACCAAAAAAAGTTAATAATTTAGTCCCTGAACTATCACTGTAACTCTCCTTTTAGTCCCTAGGTTTCAAAATTGGACATTTTAGTACCTGAACTATTCTTTGAGAGTCAATCAAGATCACTAAAAATGATTCAAGATTAAAAGATGAGCATTTAAAAAAAAAATCAAACACGATTCAAGATTCAGATTTTAGATTAAATAACAGTTGTTTAAAAAACCCTAAAATACGAACATATATGAATGATACATAAAGTAAAGATCGTCAGTTGCTTTAGATTGAAATCTTGGGTTTGTGAATGGATCGGAGATAGAGGAGAATCACATAGAGACATCAACAACAATCGCAAATCAACTGGGTTGAAACATAATCGATGAATTTTATACCTGATTGAGGCTATCTTCAGCTTTGCGTTCACCATGATTCGGACTCTGCTTGCTGTTTCATCAACGACATTTGAAAGATCAGTCATTCCATCATAATGAATCAATCGGTAACCGGTGTTGATTCCTTTAGGGTTTATAGAGCATGATGAAGAGGGAATAAAGGAAATTTATTCATACTCTCAATAAACATGATAAAATGAATACGTCGAAGGGGTTAGTATAACACTATAATTTATCAAAAGAAAGCATTCCAGTTTAACTATTGAACAAAACCCACCGACAACATCATATCATGTACAATGAAAAATTTGTTAGAAATCGATCATAAGAAAATGTGTCGGACATGATATCATGTTCACCACAGAACATGCCAATACTTAATTGTGCATCATCTCAGAATCAACAACCGATTATCCCATTATAAATTTAGGGTTATTCTACTTCGTTTAGATGGTGAAAAATAAATGCAAAATCGAAACAGCAACCAGATCTAAAATAAAACACAAATGAGAAATCAAATTAACCTAAAATTGAAATCAAACCTCAGAGTTTTAACGAAGCTGATACTCGGCTCCATTCATGGCTCATTGAACGTCATTTCTTGATTTGACTGGAATCAGGGATCCTCTTGTGTAGCCGCTATTGAAGGGATTGTTGGAGAGCACAGCGGCGTGGAATCAAAACAATCGATTATAGAAAATAAGAACAAAATATGTAAATAAGAAACTTACAAAGACATGAAACACAAATCAACATAAGAAACTTGCGTGAATTAGGTTACGGATTGAGAAAAAAAACTTACCAGGTGATGTGGCAAAGGGTTTTCAGCATCTGTATTCATTCAGCCATATCATGTAATTGTAAAATCAATGAATCGATCACAACATCATGGTTCAATTCGAACATATTAGGGTTTCAAGGTAGAAGAATAACCCTTTTGACTAATTGCAAAAGATTGGAAACGCTTCCATATGATGTTCCAGTAATTGAAGAATTATTCAAGTTTCCATATATAATCCAAGGAGCGTGTGAAAGAAGAATGAAGGAATTGTAAGCGGTAAGGAGAATTGAATGAGAATAGAGAGAATAGAGAAATGGCGCTCAAAAAATGAATTCTCTGGCCAAAGAGATATGCCACATAATGGTCAAATGGTCAACCCTTATTTTGCTTTAGTATAATAGATAGATGTGTTTAAAAGTTATGATTCATATTTTCCTCTCTTGCCTTTTATGATCTCATATGTTTAAATCTACAAAAATAAAATAAAATTTACTAATTCAAACTGTGTATTACACGAGATTCTAACCTAGTATATATATATATATATATATATATATATATATATATATATATATATATATATATATATATAGGGGTAAGATCAAATAAAAAGTTTATTTTGCCTAAGTATGATGAGAAGTAATCTTAACCATTCATTTTTCAAATCAATGTTTATGATGAAAATGTAGGAAAAAAGAGGAGTGTAACAGTATATTGGGAAAATCTTATTTATTGACTTTCTCTCTCCACATGCAAGGCACATGCATGCATGTTCCACCCTCATTTTTTAAACTTTCATACGACATTATTTTTTCATAAAATTTCACCATAAAATCGAACGTTTTTATCTTTAATTTGAGTACCATATTGCTATATAAAATATAATGACTAAAAAAACTCACAAAAATATGTTGTATTTCTATATTGTGAAACATTTTTGTGCTGGAAATGTGTGTTCATGGTTCAAGGAAAACACGATAAGTCACTAATATATATTATTCTAAACATTGTCTTCGACGTCTTGTACACTATCATCAGTTAATGTAAGACTATCTGGCATCATTTGCTAAGTTTTGTTTTGTTTGTTGATTTTATATGCAGAGACAGAGGCAGAAAAAGCTTTTACCTGCAGGTTACTGTATTCCATGAAGTTGGAATGCCTAATCTACTTATGTAAACTGGATAAGCTATTTGATACTAAGACATCTATTTATAGATGGTTATATATGTTTATGTTTTTTTAATTATGAAAGAGAAACCGTGAAATGTGAACAAAAAAGCATTGTTGTAAGAATCACTAGGTACGGGTAGGTCGATGAAGTACCGACTAGCGATTAATCAGGATTAATCGGATTGAGATTTTATATGTAATCTTCAGTTTTAAAAGTATATACACATTTTTATATGTAATTTATTAAGTAGACATGTTTTAACACCTTTTTCAACCTATATTTTCAAGCTACACATTTTTGTGGTGGATTTTTGTATTATATTTTTGTGCTAAATTTTTTTGTTTTAGTTTTTTTTTTTCTCAATTTTTTGTGCTGGATTTTTTGTTATATTTTTTTGTGCTATATTTTTTATACTAGATTTTTTTGTGCTATATTTTTTTGTACTGCATTTTTTGTGTTAGATTTTTTGTAGTGGATTTTTTTATTGTATTTTTCAGAAAATAAAAGAGGTTGCACATGTCATTTTTGCACTCCTATTTATAAGGACCAAAATGCCCTTCCTTCCTACTTATATGGAGTGTCACATAACATCATCACATTTTAGGCTACTTAGACAAAATTTACTTTTTGATGCATCCTTCCCGTATATATATAATATATTAGGAATCCATTAAAAAAGTAGGTAGCAACATAACCAGTCGATCTACCCTTTATCTAAATAAATTTAAACGAAACTAGTTTACTGATTTACTCATTATGAGTATATAAGATAAAACATTTGAAATTCAAATTTTACAATATGAGTGTCTATTTTAGAACAGTAAGCTTCCTATTTTTATTTTATTACTTCAATCCACCTATGGATTTTTGTTTAACACTTATATAAGTTGTATTTCACTCCAATTCTTAGGAAAAAGCAGGGAAAGCAACCGGAATGCATGATCATGATGCACCTTATCCTGTGCTTGTAAGATTTATATCTTTGATTTTAATATACAGTTTTTTTTTTTTTTCTAAATATTTCAGGAGCAGTAGTGTACTTGTGTTACTGTTACCAAACTGAATAATATTCGCTTTTAAAATTATAAAATGTGACTGGCTGACTGCCCTTCAAAACACAAGTCATAGTTTTTAAGGTTATATTTATAGTGTTAGGATGAAATATAACTAATTTAAAGAGTTAGTTGTACAAATAATTAACTCTATTGTTTTTTAAAGGAGAAATATCATAAAAAAACTAATATACTTTTTTATTTTTCCTATAAAAGTCCTTCAAAAAAATTATGCACGTAAAAAATCTGTAGGAACCGTTCGCGTAATAATAAATAAAATAAACAAATTTTATTAACTGATTACAATACAGAAATAAAAGGCTAACAACTATTACAATTACAACTGAAATAAAAGACAATACAAGAAGGGGGGTAGAAGCAGAGGGACTGAGTCACGTGTACACACGCTTCTCTTAAAACAAATTCCGAGTCTCCCAAGAGTACTCGTTTTGTTTCCCAGGGTACAACAGCCGGAGCAGTAGTACTGCCGGAGCTCGCCTACAACCCGAAGGTTACTTTGAAACTGCAAGAGAGAGATTAGAAAAGCTGTGGAGAGAAAGTGAATTGCTGTTGTGTTGCTGGTATACGTTCGAGTCCTCTACAGCAAGGTATGGAGCTGTATTTATACAGCTCCTAGTTTGAAACAGCCAAAAACGAATTAAATGAGAGGTTTAAATTGCATTAAACGTCTTCAATGCAATTTAATACGTCATTTAATTCTCAGTCAAAGCCTGTTAACTCGTCAGTTACGAAGCTAGACTGAAACTGCACTGTCATTCAATGCTGAAAGCTTCTGCGCGCGCGTGCGTGCGCAAGTCACTATGGTGCGCGCGCGCCCAGGTCTGCACGCCCATGCGCGATGCGTCCTCTTGGCTCACTTCCATGCGCGCGTGCGCCACGTCACCTGTGAGCCTCTACGAGCACGCCACACAGTCGCGCCGTTTTGGCTCACTTCGGTGCGCCGCGCACGTCACATCAGACCCCCATGCACCATGCGCAATCGCGCGCCTCCGTGCCATGTGTACTCGCGCGCGCATGCGCATGACTGCCACGTCATGCGCCACATCACCTACCACTTGGTCCTTGCAACCCTTGTGCTCCACCACGTGCACACGGTCAAAAATATAAAGGCAGCTCTCAAGTGGCTCGCGGCGATGCGAAGTGCAAAGTGCGCCATCAAAGTGCCACATTGCGCCTTATCGCCCACGCCACGCGCGCGAGCGTGTGCGAGTGCGAGTTAGGGTCTGCACCCTTCGCGAGGACACTAGTGTGTGCTTCCATGAAACAATAAGGATGGAAGTTCCACCTTAAATACCCATTTAAGTTCCATCTCTCCTCCGATGTGGGACAAGGTGCTACTTTCCCTTTTGTTTCAGCATTCAGTGTTTCAAACACCCAACTTTGAGCATCGATATCTCATTCATCTTAGCTCGGTTTTGGACGTGGTTTAGTTCGTTGCGAAGCTCTTCCAACATAGAACACAAACCCACAAATAAATATATAAAACCCGCTCATTTTATTATATTTATTTCTAGTCCAAAATAGGAAAAAATCATTTTCCTATATTTGTGAAAAATGCTATTTTTCACCTATTTTTCCAACAAAATCCACATACTTTCTGTTTGTCTCACAAAAGTTCCTCAATAATTTTTGAACATTAAAATCCATTCACATGTTAAAGTTGAACAAATCATGAGAAAAGTAATTTAATCAGTTTGAAACCGTTAGAGGTGTCCATCGGTTCTTTTCAATTTATTCGATTATTTGGTTTCTTTTATTCGGTTAAATTTTTTTCTTGGTTAACTCGAAAATCGAACCAAAACAAACAGAAGTTAAGTACTTCAAAGTTGAATTACAGATCGCATTCGAATTTGGTTTGGTTTTCGGTTTCAACTGAATACAACAATTTCATATAATTGGGTTTATTCGACTAAATATAAAGTATGATTTACTTTGGTTACTCGGTTGATTGGGCTACATATAATCTGAATTCATTTATTTGGTTTGGGTTTAAATCATTTTTTGTTTGATTTTCGTTTTAACTGTTTCAAGTTCTGTACCAATGACCTATGAATTTTCAAACACATCTTAGGTTAAAACATAACTTCATGTAGCAAGTTATAAAAAAAAAAGTTTTTGTCGTAATTTTGTTTATGTGAAGGGACTTTAATGTTCAAAAAAATTTGTTGAGCGACTTTCGTGAGATAAAACAGAAAGTATGTTGGTTTTTTACGTACAAAAAATTATTGAGGGACTTTTATGAGAAAAAGAAAAATATATATTGGTTTTTTATGGTATTTGATTTTTTTTAAATACATTAATTATTTTTACTCTACTTACTTCTTGTACTGTAATTACTCTAGTTTTTTTAGCGGTAACGCTATTTTTACTCTACTTTTACACCAATTATTTTAAATTATTTCTTTGCCTAGTTTTGAATCTAGACCTCCCTCTAAAAAGGCATATACCAAGTGAGCGAACCCAAGTTAACAATTACTCTACTTTTTTACATTAAGTAAGTTAATTTAATTTGTATAGATCCCACCCATGATTTTATAATGTATATTTCCAAATGCGTATATAATCCGTAACCACACTAAATAAATTCACGTTAAACATATAAAGTGCATATGAGTATGCCCAAATGAAAACTTTAACACATGAATTAATCTACCCTTAAACAAGTGTCGATAATGAAGTATTTAATTGTGTTTAATATTGTGAATGTTTTTCATACGCAATAGGAAGCAAACGAGTTCATGGAATTGATTGCAAAAGGAACCATCAAGCCTCCCTTTGGTAATCCACAAAGAGTCAAAGACCAATTACGAGTCCAAGTGGTAGTACCATTCAACCCGAAAGAACAGGAGCTACAAAGGAACAAAAGAAATCTGTCCATCTTGGCTTCTAAATTCTAATAATGTATGTAAATTTTTTTTTTTAACAATGGAATTCTATGGTTATTGTAACACCCTTAAAATTTTTAAATATATATAAATATATGCGTGTTGAAAATAAAATAATGAGATTTTAAATTAGGAATAATAAACCTAGTTAAAATCTTGTTATAAAAAGATGAGAAATCAAAGAATTTCAGCCATTTTTATAAAATAATAACTTAGATGGACTAAAGTTGGGCAAATTGAAACAAGTGTTTTAAACTCAAAACTCACACAACTTGTGTGTGAGCTGGGATCGGCCAAACCATAGGAGAAACAGAGACTTCATCTCGAAACCCTAACCTTACTTAAATCCTTCAAAAGTCAAAGAAGAATTCAATCAGGATTCAATCTTAAGCTAGAATCTTGATCACTAACATTAGGAGATCGAAAGGTATGCTTAATTTTGATACATGATGATGTTTTGATTATTCTTAAATTCTCATAATTGAAATTATTAGAGAACTGATTGATGTTATGACTAAATTAGGATGATTATAATCCTAAGAACAAGTCTTAGACAAGAAATTGATAGTTTCATGTTATAATCTACTGAATTCAATGTTATCATAGGTGTGGTTATATGGATTTTGTGAAGATACTTGAATTCTTGTGATACTTGATGTTAATCGAATGTTATGATGCCAATTTGAGTGTTGTTTCATTCATACTAGACATGGGATATTGAACATGATGAATTCATATGGGAAACTTGTTAATTATGAACATAATCATGTTAGTGTTATGATCTCGCCTTTAAGTTGTTCGATAAAATGTCTAAGTGAACCAGAATGTTTGAAAAATATGAAGTAATCACTTAATTGATTAACTAGAAGTGTTATATGGCGAATATTGAACCATGAGTTCTAAGTGATATATTCGAATTAAATTTTATAGCCAATTTGGGTGGATCGTCTAGTAACCAAGGCGGAGCGGATAATCGGTTGAAAGGAAAGCTCTAAAGGTACGTGGCTATATGCTTCATAGAAATTGTTAGTTATTTATTTCAATTGTTATTGAACAATATATGTCTTGTGACAAATTTCGTAAATTGTCAAAACGGTGGATTTCCGTAAAGACAAACCGAATAATTTAACTCAGAAATTAGAGTTATGATTCTATAATGAAAGTCATGGATCTCACTAGAATAGTCGAATGGGTCAATTGGACTTAATCGGCGAATGTTTGGTACATAAAACGACGAATGTCGTTAAGAAAACCAAACGGGTCAAAACAACCAAAGTAATGAACTTTGGAAAAAGAAAGCGATGAATTCCGCTAATAAAGCTAAACGGGTCAATAGGATGTTTTGATGTAATCCGGAAAGATTACATGTATAAAAACATCAAAATATTATAGAATATAACTAGATCTATATAGGTACGATCAGACAAATTCAAATGCACCATTATGTTAGGCGTGTTATATATGTTAGTTGTATAGAACTTTGGAAGGTAAAAACTAAGTTTATGATTCATGTTAATGAACGGATCAAATAATTATGAAGTTTTTCATAAGTCGAGACCTAAAAGTTTAAAATAAATGTTCATATAAAAGTTGGATTTTTAGTCCATAGTGTAGATGACCGAATTACGATCACGTAGGAAGAAACGTAACCCAATTCGGATCAATAACGAAGAAGTTATGATGATTTGCGTAAAAGTAAGGTTGGCTGAAAAATATGCAGGTCTAAATCAGAACTCGCTGTTAAAATAAGGGTGCCACATCACGCGACAAGAATAGGTCATACCGTCGCGTCATGCAAAGGTGCTCGCGGCCTGCGACGGCTTCGGCCCACCTCGGTCGCGCCCCGCGACAAGCCTAAATGGCTGCGATATTGTTGTTCGGTGTTTGTTTCAGCTCAGGGACTTGTAAATACATATTATAATATCTCATACCTAATATTTGATGATTTTGGTTATAGGTAACAGGTAGAAACTTGCGGATGTTGATCAAGCACACTCAAGGACCGAACACACAAATGGCAAAGCTTCCGCAAATAAAATCGTTTCTTTTGTCACGAAACTTATGTGTAATAATTATAACCGTTTTGTTTGGGATGTCTTAAACATTGTAAATATCGTTTGAAGTTTTTTTAACTATATGTAAATGTCGTTTGGTTCATGTTTTGTAAAAACGACATTTTAAACGGGTTATATATTATATAAATTATCAAATGGTTATAAGGGTCTTACAGTTATAGAACCGGGTCAGCATATACTAGCATATACTATGGAAGAAGAAACTTATTCCCCCCATGTTTTTTTCATTCCATCCCATCTTGCACCCTTCATTAACAACACCATAACCCACCACTCTCGCTACCACCCGCCACCACCACCGACCACCGATGCTCACCGGCGCTGCCACCCGTAACCCGCCACCGCTGCCACCCACCACCACCGCCACCCCGAAGGCCACCGCTACCGTCACCACCACCACCCACCGACATTACCACCACCAGCCACCGCTGCCACCAACCACCAATGACGCCTGCCACCGTTACCACCCACTAGATCCGCCACCCGCTATCAACACCACCGCCACCCACCCGCCATCTCCTCCACCTCCACCGCCACCAACCACCACTCACCATGGATTTTATTCCTTTGTCTCTTTTTGTCTACCAAACAATACACAATAATAATTCATACAATTCCCGAAGGTAACCAAACAAAACATGGAATGGTAATGATCCATTGCATCCCTCGCCCATTCCATTAACTCGTCTATTCCATTATCTCGTCCATTCCATTACCCCAAACCAAACAGACCCTTGGTGTGTTAGGCCATGTGTAGTCGTAAAGCCCTTTGTGGGGCGTTATGCGACAAGTGGCGAAACGCGTAAGAGAGGGACTTTTTGAGGCTTTATATCACAAGAGGGTGTAGTGGGGTTATATACGTAGGGGGTTTTGTATATATGTATGTATATGTATGTATGTGTGTGAGTGGGGCTTTGAATCTTCCTTCCTTCACGCCGCTATGTATATAACGGGGACTCAAATTTTCAAACCCATAGCGCCCCCTGTTTTGGTGTTCACGGGCGCCATGGGGCGCTATGGTCCATTTGTGGGATACCGCCCTATTACACATACTCTTATGGGTTCACTAGTATCAACAAAATGTTAGGGCTCTTAGAATTTCGTGTACCTTTTAGAAAATACTTTTTTGTCAATTTGTAGAACAAATTGAACGCAGCGGAAACACGTACACAAGGTTCAGTTGTAGACCGATTCCACCAGTGATCTCATTACAATCAAAATAGGTCAAAATAAAGTTAAAGAATCGTGACTACCAAGAAAGACGCATTGGTTCCACGAACGATCTCGCTAGATGATCGTTAACCACGAAATCGGATTTGTTTGAAACAATATCAAACAAAAATCTTAATCTAAAAAAAATAAAGTTCAAAACTTTACTTACCTTTTTGCATAAGAGCATCCACAATATGATGTATGTTGATGTTTTTAAGGAGAGATAAATGTGAGGTGGATGAGAGAGGGTGTGAGGTGGAGGAGAGAAGGTGTGTTGGTGTATGTATGAAAAAACATGTATTTGAGCAGAGAGAAAGGTGTTGTGAGTGGGAAGGAGGAAAGAGGAGAGAGGAGAGAGAGAGTGTTGTTTTTTGATGATAATATGAGGCAAAGAGAGAGAATGTGTGTTATTGGTGGGGCAATGCCACCTTGGCACAATAAAAACATCAAAAAACACCCCTTATTAGGGATGCTCTAATCGTAGAAACAAAAGTTTACTTGCACTCGCAGTTGGAATATCGGATCTTCTGCTTGTGCGTCTGAAGATTGATTCACAAAAGCAAATCAAATTGCTTTTTATTTTCTTTTCTCCAGTCGTTGCAAAAGGGAACCAAGTATCAACCTTTTATTTTGTTTGGAGAGTTATATTGAGATGGAATTCAAGTCCTTGTTTCAAACGTAGGTCTATATGTTTTTAGAATTCCACGGAGAGTCAAATTGTAGGGTTAAGTTCACGTATAAAGTGTCTTATCATATAAAACGTACGAAAGACATAAAAAAGCTAAAAAAACATGATGGCTTTTTCGTAATTTGCAGAGTAATTTTGATACACTTGTAGAGTAATTTTGATAATTACCCTATAAGATCAAAATTACTCTACAAGATGGATCATTTGTAGAGTAATTATGATACACTCCAAAATTACCCTACAAGATCAAAATTACCATACAAGATCATTTGTAGAGTAATTATGATACTTTACAAAATTACTCAACAAGATCAAAATTACTCTACAAGAACATTTTACAAAATTACCCTACCAGATAAAAATTACCCTGAAAGATCATTTGTGGGATAATTTTTATAATTACTTTACGAGTAAATAGTTACAAAAATGCCACAGCGTTTTTTTACCTTTTCACCCTATTCGTACGTTTTGTATGATAAGGGTATTTGTATTTGATCTTTTATCCAAAATGTAAGTTATTAAAAGATCACACGGTGTGGGCGTTCTTTCTCGTTGTTGTTGCCAATCAACGCCCGCACTTCTACATCGTCCTCCTGCGTTATTCATTGCGTTGTTATATGGGCTTGGGATTTTTCACCGGCGTTAAAGGCAAAAAACGACACACTTCATCACTTCCCATTTCTCTCCTAAACTTTATATAATTGTAAAAAAATGGAAGGCTCCAATTCTTCTTCTTCTTCTTCTTCGTCAGACAACGACGGACCGGCACTCATAATTTCAGCGGTTCAAAAGGTGGTTCAAACTATAATGCAAGACGAAGGTTGCTTCTCGGAACCCAAGAGGAGAAAATACATATTACATGACCGAGTTACCGCACAGGATTTATTGGTAAGTGATTATTTTTCACTGAACGCTACTTATGATGATAGTACCTTTAAACGTCGATTTCGTATGAGCCGTGAATTATTTCTAAGAATACCGAATGATTTATCAAGTAAATATGAATTTTTTCGATAAAGAAAGGATGTGTGTGGTCGTTTAGGATTTAGTACGCTACAAAAAGTCACGACCGCGTTTAGACAATTGGCTTATGGGACGGCTTCCGACATTATGGATGAATATTAAACAATGTTGGAACGGGTAGCGAGGGAAAGACTCCATTTTTTGTGCGTGTCTTGTCAAACTATATTTAAAAAATATTTGAGAAAACCTACATTTAGTGACATACAACAACTTTTGGAGGCTCATGAAGAGCAATGTGGTTTCCTAGGGATGATCGGCAGTTTAAATTGTATAACATGGGAGTGGGAAAATTGTCCAACATCGTGGGCGGGGCAACACAGTAGCGGATTTCAAAAAAAAATGAGCTATGATGCTCGAAGCGGTTGCATCTCAAGATTTTAATTGGATTTGGCATGCATTCTTTGGTATGTCTGCTAGAAATAATAACGATATAAATATTCTAAACCAATCAACCATTTTAAATGACCATATGAACGATGTTGGGCTGAAAGGATCTTTTTTTTGTAAACGGTGCGGAGTATAAATATGGTTATTATCTAACGGACGGTATATACCCGGGTTGGGCTGTGTTCATAAAATCATTTACCCTGGGAGCGACGTTAGATGAAAAGCAACGTAAGTTTATCGGGGCTCAAATGACGGCAGGAAAGGACGGCGAACGAGAGTTTGGTGTTTTGCAATCAAGTGGCACATTTTGAAAGTGCCATGTAGAATTATGGAAAAACCTAGAATTCGAAATTTGATGTACGGCGTGCGTTATTTTGCATAACCTGATTCTGGAGGATGAGAGACGTGCAATTTGCGAGTATTACGAGGAGAGGAGTCAACCAAGCACCGAAGAATTAAGTAATGAATGTTAGTGCACTATTCGTGTGGCCATAGATAGAAATCAAGTTGTATGTATAATGTCTAATGTCTTGAGTCTGTAAAATATCGGACAAAGGTTTCGCTAGGTTTATCTAGGTAATGTTAGACCGGGCTAGGATTCGGTATGGCACGGTGCGTAGAGAGCGGGAATGATTAGACATGATGTTATCATAATGACATCATATCATCTGCATCATCATTACAACATCATAATTCTACAACAACAAACAGGGGCGGACCCACCCTTTCGCCAAGGTGGGCGGGCGCACCCCTTGAAAAAAAAATTTAGTGTATATCACTACTACAAAACAGTGATATGGGTTTTAAGACGGTGTTTTCAACACCGTCTTAAATTGCATCGGTTTAAAATCAAGTCTTATTAGACGGTGTTCAATTTGAACACCGGCTTAAACTTGATGAACACCGTCTTTTGGTGTTCAATTTGATATACTTGATGAACACCGTCTTTTGATATTATGATATAAATCGTCGTTGTTATCCTGTTGTCGCAATCGTCACTATTTCCCTGTCGTCGCTATGCTTAAAAAACGTTTTTTTCTTGTATTTTCAATACAAACCTGCCAATTTCCGGTTCACGACACACAAAAACTAAATAAACATAAACTAATAAGCATAAACGTAAGCATAAATGGTTGCCTTTCAAAAAAAACATAAGCATAAACGTCACAAGCGTCACAATCCGGGTTCGTTTTAAGTCACAATTCACAAACATGTCATAAAACTACCTAACATATAAAATGTAATAATTGTACGTCATATCCATGTCATCATCCGCTTCTTCATCAGATACTTAGTCAAATACTTTCCAAACTTAGTCGGATAACTTGAACTCAAGTTAAGTTAAGAAGTAAAGGTCCTTGAAGTGGTAGAAAGGGCTCATTTACACCAAATACTTTCTAAGATGATAGTAGAGGTTCCTGCAAGTTTAATAACATAATGAGAACCCATTGTAAGCCAATACAATCATAGTTGTCAAATATGTACAGTTACCAAACATAAAGTGAACGTGCGAAACTGCATCAAAAAACGAACATGCGTTTTGAGCTGGAAAATGGCAAGAAATCAATTGTGGTGTTGTGGTCATCAGAAATTTTCCTCTGTTCTCGTTACCACTTGCTCCTGAACTGCACCAAAGCTCATTCTCATAGTAGTTACCACCCTTCAACTTAGGTTTTGTGACAACCGGTAATTAACGGCTTCTAAATACGCAATTAACAAATGTTTAAGGCGATAATAAATAGTGTTTAAGACACAAATAAATCTAATTAGGCCTTCGTAACGCCTAGGAATGTCTATTCGGCTTCACAATATGCGGATGGTGGTTTGCGGGAAAACCTGACGAGCGTTAAACGGTAACGAACTGACACCGAATGAAATACTGACAACCCGTAAATTTCGACCCTTGTTAATTTTAGAATAATACATGCTAAGAATTAATTTATTATTATTATTTGTAGATAATAATAACTTATGACGAACGAACGCGTTATTTAACTAACGATTTCAGTTGCGATATTTGAACTTTAATATGTATGTATTTATAAATTATATTTATATTGCGTCAATGTTTATAAACAACGTTGGTTGTATATCTCGACGGTCAACTTTAGAGCAAAAGATAGACCAAATGTTTTTATGGCACAAAGTCTACGTAACCACTATTCTCTTATGTAAGGGTTACAATATGGGAGTTTGGAATGACTAAATGTGAAATTATAAGCTTTTAAAATGGATATACTTTCTTTATATATTAATTTTAAGTGTCTAAAAATATTAATCAGCCAAGCGGTCAGCTTCTATCTTTTATAAGATGTTAATTTTATAAATAAGAAAAATACCATACTATTTGTGTGATGTGCCTTGTTGATTTCAAAATGGCCATCCATAATAATAGATGACAGATGATGGTCAGATATATCTTAAGTTTCTTTTTCACATCCTGACTCCATACTCTTGCATACTCTTGGCTGATTACTTTCCCATGCCAATATTTTTTTTTATTCTTCGTTAATCTCTTTATATGCCTTTTATAAGCATTATACATGAGGATGTAAAACCATGCTCCACCAACTTGAGTGTCTTACCATATAAGTCAAACAAACAATCCCACTTGCTTGAGGATCTGTCCAAATCGGCTCCACCATCCCTATAATTATTAATTGAGTTTTCTTGCAAGTAACATAAATTCTTTTTATCCAACTTATGGTGGGTTCACAACAATTAATATCTTCAAACTACCACCAATAACACTCTATTACTTGACCTTCTTTCTCAACAATCCGGCCACCAGATGGTTCTCCGGCGACGACATTCCGACCGGCCACACTCCCCAAACACGTGATACCTACCTCCTCCTTGCACCACTATCACACTAACACCCCTATTCCCTCTCTCTCGATCTCTGATTTCGACGACCAGAGCCGCCGCCCCGGCGGCACTTCGGCGACGTTGTCGGCCGACACACACACACACCCCCTTAAACCCTCCTTGTTATACCGTTTCACCCACACTTGGGTCTCAGATCGAAGAGAGAGGAAGAGATTGGAGAAGAAAGTGTTGCCAGAGGCAACGACGCCCCCCCCTGCGGCGGTAGTGGCAGTGAGGATCGAGGATGATGAAGACGGTGGAGGTGGTGGCGCCGCCGTGAGAGGCGGCGGTTGTAGCATTTCGGACCAAGTTTTCCGATGATCCTTTCGGTAAACCTCTCCCCTCTGTTTATTTCTTTTATTCTCTTTTTTTTGTGAAGATAATGTCGTTTTATTTACCGAGGGTTGAAGATGACTGATGATGACGGTGATGTTAAGCTGAAGATGATGATCTGTTTCGGTTCAGATTTCGCGGCTCAGCCGGTTCGAGTTTTGGTTCGATGTCGGAGCACACTGGATTTCAGTTCAAGGTCATTCAAGTGTCGGGTCAAGTCCCGTTTCGGTTCAAGAGCTGAACTCGGTTCAGCTTCAGATTTGGTGGTGTTTCGGGTTATGCTTGGTTCAGTCAAAGATGGTCAACGAAAGTCAACTGGTCAAACCCCAGTCAACAGCGGTCAACTGTTAGTCAACAGGTTAACACCTGGTCAACACCAGTCAAACATCAACTCGGGTCTGGTCAAACTCGGTCAACTGAGGTCAAACTCAGTCAACACGAGACGCGGTAAAGTTTATCGACGCGAATTTTTCGTCTTATCGTTTAGATGGTTTATATTTTTACACGGACCGAGCTCGAACCGAATGCATTTAGTGAATTACTTTAATTTTTGGCATACTTGACGAACATTTTATACATATATATTATTTGCGTTGAGTTATTGTTGAATTTTGAAAAATATACGACAACTGTTGTCGGGTTATTCCAAAAACAGAGGAAACTCTGTTCGTTTTTCGTAAAATCCGAAAATACAAAATATAAATATATTGTTTAAACGATACTTGTTGAAATCCAAGTTTTCTTATAGAATAAATAAAAAGACGTGGTTATTTATACGACGCTATAAGTAACGAAAAACCGATATTTTATTAAAATAAATATAATTGTTTTATATTTATTTTAAACGCGCAAAACTCGGAAACATTCACAACCTAACTATCGTTAGTTATATTTCTTAAAACGTCGTAATTCGTATAATTTTTATAATATAAATATAATTGTTTATATTTATTTCAACATCGTTACTTCTTGTTATTTTGTGAAATAAATATAATTGTCTATGTTTATTATAAGCGTCGACTTGAAACTTTCTTACAAACTAAATATAGTTTTTATATTTATTTCAAAGGACTGAACTCGGAGTTTATATCCCAAATGTCGCGATGTAGAACATATGTATGTATATATATATATATATATATATATCTTATCACACTCGAAAACTAAGTCGATTTCGTGACATAGGTTTATCCCGATTAAAAACGGGATCAACTAACAATAGTTTGGTTATTTCAACCAAAATAGAAACGCCTTTATAGAATCGTTTAGTTAACGATTCGGTAGAGCTCGGACACGTAGTTTAGCTACGTTTAAATTAGAAAACTTATAATTATTCCTTGATTAGGAATGCGTTAGTTGCACGCTAGCAAGTTCACATTCGTGGGATGACACTACGGAATCACACTAAGCTAGCTTTGCACAGGAATATCAAGGTGAGTTCATAACCCCCACTTTTTACTGTTTTACATTTTTATAAATGTTTTCGGGGGTGGAAAGACATGCAAGTTTTGCAAAAATAAACAACTTTTCGTTGAACGAAAACTCATATTTCTAAACCATATTGCGAATGGATTTCAAGGAACTCAAATGGTTTACGAACGGTTTATACTAAATATACCGGTTTTACAAAACAAACGCGTATCTTCACAAACGTGCATGATTTTCATGACTAGTGACAGGAATGTCCTAGTTACTACAATGGGACTGGGTTGTTCTGCGTACGAACAACGAGACAACCCAATGGGTTTATGTCCCCCTTTTTCTTTTGAAATACATATTAACTAGGGTATGATTAAGCTATGGAATGAACTCTTGGATCACGTGCGAATAGGCGCTAACTTAGGCACCATTAATCCTTTTAAGGACCACAGAACAGGGGGTAGATCTATCAGGTACGGGCGAGCCCCACTCACGGTCCTTTTGCAGCCACTTAGAGTGCTTTTGTGTCCCTGTCGAAGTGAATCGACACTTAAATCGTCTACCGGGTTGAGTGCTTCCTATGTCGGCACACATATTAATGTCTTAGCTACACATTAATGATCAACATGTTCATAGACGCTTTACATACCAACGTACAACACTATAACTTTCATACGTTTTTAATATTCATATGACGCAAACTCATACTACATGTATTTACAAACTTTGGTAACGTCTTTCAAATTATACCTAAGTAAGAGGACGTGTTGGTCCTGCTTACCAAGACTCTTTTGGGCTCGGCCCATTCTCTCGTGCAATGCACAAAGACAATTGTGGGCTAGCCTCACAGATTTTCATATATCATGCCAAGAAAATAATTTTACTATATTTTCTCAACAACTTTAAAACCGGTTATCAAAAAGATTTATTTTAAATCTTTTTCAAAACAAACTATGAACTCGCTCAACTTTATGTTGACTTTTTCGCATGTTCTTTCTCAGGTTGCATTTTCAAAACTATGGAACGGTTGGAATAGGAGAACCCATGGGAATTCGAGTACTTAGCGGCGTTCACTGTTTAGAAGTCTTAACCTTTTGCTTCCGCTGTGCAATGAAGATACCGGTCCAGTCACGCCAGCTCTGATAATTTCGGGGTGTGACAGATTGGTATCAGAGCTATAGGTTTAAGCGAATTAGGTTTCTGTAGAGATACCTAGGCTTTAACCTCACTTTACCCAGGGGACTTAGATTGTTAAGCCTTTGGATACATACAGAACGCCTAGGACTTAAATATGGGTTCCAACCGTTTCCGAAACAATGAGTCCACAATTTTGGTTTTAAACAATACACAAGTGTTGTGTTGATGCACGGTTCACGAAACAGATTCATACGGTAAGCAAAACTTTGAGAGTCTTGGATAACATGCATTTTGGACCTCTGTAAGCTTATGTCGAAACCCATTAAAGGTCCTCACTTAGAAACCGTGACTAACAACTCGGGCAAACACCATTATCTATATTGTCTATGCTATTTTAATTACCCGAGCAGGTAATCTACGTGGAACGAAACGCTAGGAAGCGAATACATGTGAAACTTAAACTATACGTCAACGGACGTTGAAATACATCACACACAACTTTCGAGACAAAGCCTTTGGAAAACATGATTGAGCATGGCAACAATGATGCTAATTCTGTCAGCGAGAGAATTACTGCTCGAAATGCGGCAATTTGCCACGTGATCCTGCAAATGACACGAATCACGCTGAGGTACGTTTAACTGGGATTTCACAACAATCTATACTTACTCTAATGAGACTCACAACTACAACTATTGGCGCTGCAAAAGAAGTCACATGTTTCCACATTCCCCTATTTCATTTATGGCGATTACACTATGTTCGACATTCCATGGTAATGTCAACTAACAGAGGGTTATCACGCGAAATTCCAGGTAAAGTCCTTAAATTTCTTTTGTTGAAATTTCGACTTCTTGCATATACTGAGTAGATTTTGCATTTCTACTCCCGCTAATGGCCATTGCATCACGAAGATTTTATTTCATGATAACGAACACTTAATTGCTTCATTCTTGACAAATTCATATGTTACACATGCGTTGTTCGTTACGCATGTGGCTTCACTTGAAATTGTTGCTTTATCAACGTTCAATATTGTTTCGCTACGTCGATTATTGCATTGTGATTTGGATAAACTACATTATTGCATAATGTTGACTCTTTGATATCGAGTCAACGAAACTCGTTGAAACTCTTTTCTTTTCAAGCCACATACATGGTTTTCGTTGTAACCATGTCAAAATCTTCTGGTTGATACATGCATCCATTGTTGGACTGTGTTTAAACCAAGTTCAATTGTTTGAACTTGCTCGTAATATGCCTTCAATTCAAGGTTCATATGATGGATTGAGGCCATCATATTCAACTTAATCCTAACAAGCACTTCATTTGTTTTGAACTGTAACATGCTTGTTTGCTCTTTGACTTTATTGAATCGTTTCTCTGATCACGATCACCTTATGGTGGCGTTTTTCACAAGTTTGAAGCTTGGGCTAATCTCGTTTGCACACATCATGTACGGATTTAATTAATTATTTATTTGTTTATTTATATTAAATCCGTTTTGTTAATTGTCATATTAAAGCAGTCTTAATACAATCGTGTATTAAGATAATGGTACACAAGTTCATGTCATATTTCGGTGTACCTCTTAACGGTTCTTTCACCATTGAGCGAACATTTTGTGATATTTATTGCTTTTCATCTTCGCTCGAAAACATTATTTATTTGTTTCATTTTCAATTGAAAATCCTATGTAATTTGTTTGGAGCAACTACTCGTAATTACTTCGTTAAACCTTTCATTCGATTTCAAACACGGTGATACTTGTTTGATCACCGCTATTATTGAATTGTTTCATTCACTACGACACCTTGTGGTGTCGGTATAAACTTGTAGCTTGTGCTAATCACGATCAGCCGTTTCATGCGTAACTATTTATGCTTTTCGTTTGACACATCATTTAAATAGTCTTAATGCAATTATGTATTAAGACGATGATACACCAGGTTCGGTTGTATTTCATTTCGGTGTATCCTTGCAACACGTTGATTTTATTCATTTAATGGTTTAAGAGTTGATAAATCATTTTTACGATTCTACTTATTTGAGTTTGTTGAATTCGAGTTTCACTTATACAACAACCAACGCTAGATTCCGTTGGTATTATATTCTGTTGTTTCAAAAATTGATTGCAGTTTGTGAACGTTCATTTGGAATTCCATTGGTTGAATTTCCTCTTTTGTTGAATCTGGTAAAGCTAGTCACATTGGTGATAGTATCACAACATCTCGTTCACTTGACATCGATTTCTAGAACAAACTCAGTTGAACCGTTGGGTTCCTACCGATGCAAAATGTCTTTACACTCACAAAATCTGAATCAGTTTTGATTCGATTACGCGGTCATTCACTTTGGTATTATTCGGACTTACCTAGGAACGACACAACTCGGAGGAGATAACATAGACTAAATTTCGAGGACGAAATTTCTGCAACAGGGGGAGAATGTGACAACCGGTAATTAACGGCTTCTAAATACGCAATTAACAAATGTTTAAGGCGATAATAAATAGTGTTTAAGACACAAATAAATCTAATTAGGCCTTCGTAACGCCTAGGAATGTCTATTCGGCTTCACAATATGCGGATGGTGGTTTGCGGGAAAACCTGACGAGCGTTAAACGGTAACGAACTGACACCGAATGAAATACTGACAACCCGTAAATTTCGACCCTTGTTAATTTTAGAATAATACATGCTAAGAATTAATTTATTATTATTATTTGTAAATAATAATAACTTATGACGAACGAACGCGTTATTTAACTAACGATTTCAGTTGCGATATTTGAACTTTAATATGTATGTATTTATAAATTATATTTATATTGCGTCAATGTTTATAAACAACGTTGGTTGTATATCTCGACGGTCAACTTTAGAGCAAAAGATAGACCAAATGTTTTTATGGCACAAAGTCTACGTAACCACTATTCTCTTATGTAAGGGTTACAATATGGGAGTTTGGAATGACTAAATGTGAAATTATAAGCTTTTAAAATGGATATACTTTCTTTATATATTAATTTTAAGTGTCTAAAAATATTAATCAGCCAAGCGGTCAGCTTCTATGTTTTATAAGATGTTAATTTTATAAATAAGAAAAATACCATACTATTTGTGTGATGTGCCTTGTTGATTTCAAAATGGCCATCCATAATAATAGATGATAGATGATGGTCAGATATATCTTAAGTTTCTTTTTCACATCCTGACTCCATACTCTTGCATACTCTTGGCTGATTACTTTCCCATGCCAATATTTTTTTTATTCTTCGTTAATCTCTTTATATGCCTTTTATAAGCATTATACATGAGGATGTAAAACCATGCTCCACCAACTTGAGTGTCTTACCATATAAGTCAAACAAACAATCCCACTTGCTTGAGGATCTGTCCAAATCGGCTCCACCATCCCTATAATTATTAATTGAGTTTTCTTGCAAGTAACATAAATTCTTTTTATCCAACGTATGGTGGGTTCACAACAATTAATATCTTCAAACTACCACCAATAACACTCTATTACTTGACCTTCTTTCTCAACAATCCGGCCACCAGATGGTTCTCCGGCGACGACATTCCGACCGGCCACACTCCCCAAACACGTGATACCTACCTCCTCCTTGCACCACTATCACACTAAGTCCTTGTGTAGTGGGGCGCCATCTCACCTTATAAAGCCCCATAAGGCCCTTGAACACCATTACGGGGGGCTTTATGAGGGCGCTATAAATGAAAATGGTGGGTATGGCGCGATAATTTTAACGGCGCTATAAATGAAAATTGGAGATTGTTGACCAATCAAAAATTATTAAGGGGTTTTTTAATATTCTAATGAAATTGAAAATTAAGAATTAGGTAATGATGGGTAAGGGCTTTATGACTACGGGCTCTAGTGATATAACGCCCCATAAAGCCCACGTGTGACGTGGCACGACACGTGTCGCATAACGCCCCACAAGGGGCTTTATGACTACGGATGACCTAACACCCCTATTCCCTCTCTCTCGATCTCTGATTTCGACGACCAGAGCCGCCGCCCCGGCGGCACTCCGGCGACGTTGTCGGCCGACACACACACACACCCCCTTAAACCCTCCTTGTTATACCGTTTCACCCACACTTGGGTCTCAGATCGAAGAGAGAGGAAGAGATTGGAGAAGAAAGTGTTGCCAGAGGCAACGACGCCCCCCCTGCGGCGGTAGTGGCAGTGAGGATCGAGGATGATGAAGACGGTGGAGGTGGTGGCGCCACCGTGAGAGGCGGCGGTTGTAGCATTTCGGACCAAGTTTTCCGATGATCCTTTCGGTAAACCTCTCCCCTCTGTTTATTTCTTTTATTCTCTTTTTTTTGTGAAGATAATGTCGTTTTATTTACCGAGGGTTGAAGATGACTGATGATGACGGTGATGTTAAGCTGAAGATGATGATCTGTTTCGGTTCAGATTTCGCGGCTCAGCCGGTTCGTGTTTTGGTTCGGTGTCGGAGCACACTGGATTTCAGTTCAAGGTCATTCAAGTGTCGGGTCAAGTCCCGTTTCGGTTCAAGAGCTGAACTCGGTTCAGCTTCAGATTTGGTGGTGTTTCGGGTTATGCTTGGTTCAGTCAAAGATGGTCAACGAAAGTCAACTGGTCAAACCCCAGTCAACAGCGGTCAACTGTTAGTCAACAGGTTAACACCTGGTCAACACCAGTCAAACATCAACTCGGGTCTGGTCAAACTCGGTCAACTGAGGTCAAACTCAGTCAACACGAGACGCGGTAAAGTTTATCGACGCGAATTTTTCGTCTTATCGTTTAGATGGTTTATATTTTTACACGGACCGAGCTCGAACCGAATG
Organism: Helianthus annuus; assembly: GCF_002127325.2. NCBI lineage: Eukaryota > Viridiplantae > Streptophyta > Magnoliopsida > Asterales > Asteraceae > Helianthus > Helianthus annuus. The sequence goes on along the minus strand of NC_035440.2, from coordinate 62,132,573 downwards.
CATTTAGTGAATTACTTTAATTTTTGGCATACTTGACGAACATTTTATACATATATATTATTTGCGTTGAGTTATTGTTGAATTTTGAAAAATATACGACAACTGTTGTCGGGTTATTCCAAAAACAGAGGAAACTCTGTTCGTTTTTCGTAAAATCCGAAAATTCAAAATATAAATATATTGTTTAAACGACACTTGTTGAAATCCAAGTTTTCTTATAGAATAAATAAAAAGACGTGGTTATTTATACGACGCTATAAGTAACGAAAAACCGATATTTTATTAAAATAAATATAATTGTTTTATATTTATTTTAAACGCGCAAAACTCGGAAACATTCACAACCTAACTATCGTTAGTTATATTTCTTAAAACGTCGTAATTCGTATAATTTTTATAATATAAATATAATTGTTTATATTTATTTCAACGTCGTTACTTCTTGTTATTTTGTGAAATAAATATAATTGTCTATGTTTATTATAAGCGTCGACTTGAAACTTTCTTACAAACTAAATATAGTTTTTATATTTATTTCAAAGGACTGAACTCGGAGTTTATATCCCAAATGTCGCGATGTAGAACATATGTATGTATATATATATATATATATATATATATATATATATATATCTTATCACACTCGAAAACTAAGTCGATTTCGTGACATAGTTTTATCCCGATTAAAAACGGGATCAACTAACAATAGTTTGGTTATTTCAACCAAAATACAAAATAGAAACGCCTTTATAGAATCGTTTAGTTAACGATTCGGTAGAGCTCGGACACGTAGTTTAGCTACGTTTAAATTAGAAAACTTATAATTATTCCTTGATTAGGAATGCGTTAGTTGCACGCTAGCAAGTTCACATTCGTGGGATGACACTACGGAATCACACTAAGCTAGCTTTGCACAGGAATATCAAGGTGAGTTCATAACCCCCACTTTTTACTGTTTTACATTTTTATAAATGTTTTCGGGGGTGGAAAGACATGCAAGTTTTGCAAAAATAAACAACTTTTCGTTGAACAAAAACTCATATTTCTAAACCATATTGCGAATGGATTTCAAGGAACTCAAATGGTTTACGAACGGTTTATACTAAACATACCGGTTTTACAAAACAAACGCGTATCTTCACAAACGTGCATGATTTTCATGACTAGTGACAGGAATGTCCTAGTTACTACAACGGGACTGGGTTGTTCTGCGTACGAACAACGAGACAACCCAATGGGTTTATGTCCCCCTTTTTCTTTTGAAATACATATTAACTAGGGTATGATTAAGCTATGGAATGATCTCTTGGATCACGTGCGAATAGGCGCTAACTTAGGCACCGTTAATCCTTTTAAGGACCACGGAACAGGGGGTAGATCTATCAGGTACGGGCGAGCCCCACTCACGGTCCTTGTGCGGCCACTTAGAGTGCTTTTGTGTCCCTGTCGAAGTGAATCGACACTTAAATCGTCTACCGGGTTGAGTGCTTCCTATGTCGGCACACATATTAATGTCTTAGCTACACATTAATGATCAACATGTTCATAGACGCTTTACATACCAACGTACAACACTATAACTTTCATACGTTTTTAATATTCATATGACGCAAACTCATACTACATGTATTTACAAACTTTGGTAACGTCTTTCAAATTATACCTAAGTAAGAGGACGTGTTGGTCCTGCTTACCAAGACTCTTTTGGGCTCGGCCCATTCTCTCGTGCAATGCACAAAGACAATTGTGGGCTAGCCTCACAGATTTTCATATATCATGCCAAGAAAATAATTTTACTATATTTTCTCAACAACTTTAAAACCGGTTATCAAAAAGATTTATTTTAAATCTTTTTCAAAACAAACTATGAACTCGCTCAACTTTATGTTGACTTTTTCGCATGTTCTTTCTCAGGTTGCATTTTCAAAACTATGGAACAGTTGGAATAGGAGAACCCATGGGAATTCGAGTACTTAGCGGCGTTCACTGTTTAGAAGTCTTAACCTTTTGCTTCCGCTGTGCAATGAAGATACCGGTCCAGTCACGCCAGCTCTGATAATTTCGGGGTGTGACAGGTTTGCATTTCTACACATATTAAAATTGCCATGATATTCAATGAACGTTCAAGGTTGAAAATGATGTAATAGCTGTAATAAAAGAATTGTAATCAGTATGTGGTCAAGTGAAAATAAATACTCACCGGTTGGACAAACGAAAGTGGAGCCTAACCTGCGTTTGTATAGTTTCTAAAGTTAAAAAAAAGTTCCATTTTTTTTAAATTTCAAAGACTATTTTGACTAATACTAAGTTTATAAAAAAAGGCAAGGTACAAATGATTTAGTTACCTTGATGAATTCTTGATCAAAAACTCGCTCTGCTTCCAAATCCGGTGCCTTGTTTCCAACTAATAGTAGTGCCTACATAAAGAATCAAATTAGAGATGATAATTAAATATGTCAATTAAGATATGAAATGCTAAAGAATTAAATATGAAATATCACAGCTTTTATTTGTAACTAGTGGGAATGCCCGCGCGTTGCTGCGGGTACATTATCTTTTTTGGCACACATAGTTTCAGATGATATCGTTGCATTAGAGATGATTTTGTGATACGAACCAAATAGTTAATCAAATGGTTCTTAGAAAATAGAGAGAAGCCAAAGAGAAACTTGAGTTAAGAGAAGCAAGATTTTGAATAATTCATTTCTTCATTCCCTTAATCTAAATACATGTGGCTCATATATAGCCTTAGAGAAGCAATACGAAATTAACAAAAATGGCTAACTTGCAACTAAGAAAACCATCACCACTAACCGACTATGGCACTATCTAATCATGCAAAAGAAAAATAACAGCCGTTGGCAAATGGGAACGTGATGTGCATGGCTTTTAGAACATGGCACATATCATTTTGACATGCGTTTACCAGGCTTCTTTTGTCTCCAGGTCCCTTTGCAACATCATTTAGTTTGGGTCATGGAATACCCATGCCATTATAGGACTATCGTCATCAAAGCACTTCGACAGAGCGAATCCTCCGGTGAGGTTGAAAGCTTGTTGGTGCTTCCCAGCATCACATCCTTATGATATAGTCAAAACCGAAACCAAAACCTAAATCAATTTAAATTCAACATACTAAAAAAGATCATTCAAAAAGAGAATTATCATTGGCACATTATAAAAATCGAGAAGGGGATAGAACCTGGTTCGAGCAGCAAGAGGCGGAACCAGCACCATAGGCAGTGGCGTCATTAAGGCATTCCATCATATACTTGGTACGCATCAGACTTACCTAACATGATTATCACTTTTCAACCTAATAGTAATACATTTTTTAAAAATCTTTTACGGGTTTCATCCTTACTCTCGCTTTCTTAAAATGACCTAACTAACCTTAAATACATTAGATGCTGAATGATTTTAAAAACACTCATTGATGATTTTCAACACTTATAAGTTATATCCCGTTCAACCCATTTTACCCACCAGTTCTTAACCTAAATGTTTTGGCGACCCATTTGAGATATACATTCATATATGACGTCATACAGGATTTAGAAGGGCCTTCTCAGGATAGGTGACCAACGGCGTGTTGGAAGCCGAATATTCTCCATCACTCCACGAAAGATTCTGGTACTTTTTCTCCCATATATGACTAAGTTCTTTCAAGAACAGCGGCTTATCTTGGTTTTCCAGACACATGAAACCTGAATCTGTGCAGTGTTCTTGATCCTAACAAGTATAAACAACATCAAATTAATATATTAACTATAATATACAGCTTGTTGGGTTTCAAGCTTCTAAACTCTAACAATATACTCACGAATAGAGAATAATTTTACTGCTTGAATTCCCACACTTTATTCATCCTAAAACTTTCATATATATACAACTCATGCTACGTAAATAAAGGAGATACACCCATGTTTTGACCCACTAAAAACTAACTAATCCTAAAACTTTGGACTCCACTACCTACACTCATTCAAACACATAAAACATGTGACTGAATACACTAACTGCTGGCACGTTTCAGACCCGTATCCATGACCCGAACCGAACCCGTCAAGATTATCCAACACAGCTTTTATTAGAATGTTCAAAGCTTAAACTCACCCAAGTGAACAATAACTTGTTTTTGAGATCTCCCATAACAGTATTCAGAATTTCTTGCAAGTTTTGTCTGACATAAATAATTCAGGAAATCCAGTAAATATATTTAAATCAACTTAAACTAATGGAAAACTACCAAAATAGTCTTAGTTAACCCAAAATTTTCAAAAGTAAACATCGAAATTCAGCCTTCACGGTAGCAGTTTAACTGTAAGATATTATATATATAATGAATGATTATTTACTTACAAAAGATGCCAACTTATAAGATAAAGATGAATATTTGATTATAATTTATGACCTCCGGACTCTTTCAGAGTTAATATAGTCTTATACACGCCAGGTGGAAGGTGCCACGCATCACCATTGGCATAGTACTGATAAAATTGCAAACGAATAACGTTTAAATATGTTAAGTAAGAGTAAAACATATTTTTGAGTGAAACAAAGTTGTTACTACTTATTGAGTCGTTAGGTGGCTAACCTCATAAACTTCTTCAAAGTAATCGTTATTAGCACTACCAGTAGCTTCAGAAACATTTAAGTAAATAAATTCAAAATAAAAAGAATAAATACATTTGTGATTTAAATGATTTTGTTCACCGTCGGTTTTCAAGCCTGAACGTTTACAAGCACTTATCCAATGTCCAACTCTTCCTACATACCAGTAAATCACCCTTTAGTAAACCCAAAAGCAAAACGATGCCGAATTATCATATAGATCAGGAAAAGCTATGATCATATTATCTGCATATACACATCAGATTACAAATGATAGTATTTACACCTACATTCATATAGATCACAACATTACAGGATGCACAAAAGAACATGAAACCTTGAGATAATTTTAAAAACTTACCCGATTGAGACCCGAATGCTAAATTCACCATCTGCTATCCAAGGATCCTCCATTCCTTCCTTCCAAACGCCACATCTCCACTTCAGTCTCAAATTCAATTCACGAAGTTTTGCAACTAAAGTACTAAACACAATGCAAATAATGAGCAAAGCAAAGTAATGAGAATCACCATAGAGACGTTTTGCAAACCATTTATATATAATGATGATTCAACTTTAATCAGCCACATCCAAAATTAAATCGTTCCATCTGAGCAGAAATCGAACCTGGTGGAACAAAATTAAAAAAAGATCCAAAAAAATTAAAATCATAATGGTGAAACAAAAGCGTTGCAAAAAGTGAAGTTCCAAAAATTCAAACCTGGTTGATCATTTATGTAGATACACTGAATACAAAAAACCCTCGAGAAACACAAAATCAATCATAACGACTTACTGCTTCACCTGTTCGTATCCAAGCAACTGCAGAATAAAGAGATTGAATCTGTGATAGCGTTTGTTGTTAACCTGATCTGATGATAATCGATTTCCCTATTTGAAGCCTGACCTAAGACCTTGCCTTATCTTTAATTTGATCTTGGACAGCACCTTATGACGACCAAACGAAGAGGATTTAGGGTTAGTGAAAGGGTGAAACGGTGACTTTAAAGAGCCCTTTTGTGGCTGCAGATGTGGAATTCGGAAGACGGGATCCAGAGGTTTGGAAGGGAAAGAGAAAATGATCCGTCCCTGACTCCCTGTATCTTGTATCTGCAAGTTTATATCTCAAATCATGATTGATTGCTTCCCACCGTTTCACCGTTTCATTTGCGTAGCATTCAATCTTCGGTTTGATTCAGAGGAATGTCGATTAGGTTTCTTTTAAGGGCAGCGATGGAAAGGAATCTGAGCATGTGAGTATGGCTGTTCATTGAATTTACTTTTATACCCTCACAGAGTCTTAAAATATTCACCTCTTTACAATTTTACCCTTACAAAACAAGCTTTTATTAATTGTACATATTGCTTTAAGAGTTGGATGCAATGTAAAATTACATTTTCGTACATCACTTCTCCTTTTTATAATATTATAGATACTAATAATACACTTGCTTTATACATGAAATGGATTTCTTTTCGTAATATGAACACATAAGGTAAAGTAACAAAACAAATTTAGGGTACTTATTATGTAATTATATATTGAATAAATCAAATGCTTTAATTTATTAAACACATGAAAATATGAGGCAGATTGTGTATTAAAATATAAGCAGTTGAACTTGCAAATTGCGATAAACAGACATTAATAGTTTGTTGGGGCCAATTCAAGTCAGTCTTTATTCCTTTCCAAGACCTTTTTATAAAGAAGGGAAACTCGAATATGACTTTAGAATGTAACATGACCCATATTAGGTTTTATATTTTAATATCAATGCATTCATTATAATCAAAAAATTAAAAAAAAAAGCATCAAAATACCATAAAAATGCACCCAACAGGAAGTATTTTAAAGAAAAAGAAGAGCTATCAAAGGGAGTAAACTAAACAAATCAGTGTAGAGAAACAAACACTAGAGACCTGCTGGGTTAACTTAATCGCGACTGGCAGGGATTGGAACCAAGTATGGCAAGCATTGCAAACAGCAGTGTTGAGAACAGGGCCGATGTGTTGACAACCCCTAGGATTGAACAGTTTGGGAAGTAAGCTGAATTTTGTTCGTCTCCATCACAACTCCTTCACACCATCTGCAGAAAAAGCACTAATGTATATAAAAAATATTCTATGTTCAAGATTCAACAACAAACAGGCATAAACAATCCTAAAACTTCAATCAAATCTAAAACAGAGGCACCAACAACGAACATCAAATATTTCCTTCATCTGATTGGATATCTGTATAAGAAATAAGGGACTTTCCGTCTTTCAAACTCAACACACTAGCTCCAACCATTATCTTTAAAATTTCATCCGATAAATTCACCGTAATCGCAGAACTTGCGAAGATGGGTATTTGTGTACCTAACCCTTCTGTCACACCCCTATTTTCCACGTGTCACCGGTGGGCCCGGTGGGGAGTATCGTGACGTCATTGATATATCATCATAGTCAAACAACACAACATTTAAAATGCACAGCGGAAGCAAAAGATATAGATTTATTTCAACTGAACAAAATGTAATGTTTAAGTATTACAACACAGTCGAAACAGATCCACAGGCGGATCAAGATAAAAAGGAAAAATTGTTCAACAGACTTTGACATCTAAAGCTTGCGAGACTTGAGTAATGATGCCTGGAGTAGCCAGCCTATTTCGTCTAGTACCTGCACTTAGCCTTTTTGGAAAATACGTCAGTTTGCACTGGTAAATACAACTTAACTGACTCATTTTGAAAAGAGTTTGAAAATTGATTTAAATGCACTTCGGCAAAAATATTTTATAACTTGGGACAATTATTCAAAATAATCTTGTATACAGTTTTACTCATTTGTCGTCCATTAGGGCCGGTTTGTAGGGCCGGACTTAGGTTAACTGACATGCCACAGGTATAATGCCCACAAGGTCGATTCCTTATAGTGGGATACCAGTTTTTACATAATGCAGCTGTCAGGTGTACGCCTACACCCCGCGCTTAGATCGTGACCATTTCATGAATGATGCCAAGGATATCCGGGACATGGTCATTTAACCCCCAAGGGCCATACACCAAATAATACATATCAAACAGGTTATGCATTAATCACAATACGATTTAAATGACTACATACACCCGACCAAGCGGTACTTTTATAGCACCGTATCCCAAGCCCGTATAGGGAAAATAAGTTAAGGGTATTTACTTGAGCTGAATATAAATTCAATCCCAGCCGTATATCAAATCAGAAGTACAGATAGCTTTTACTGGGCTCCTAATCTGGAACGAAGGTTTTTAATAACCTATTAGAATCCTAACGGGTCTTTAATTAAGCTTAGACTTAGACCGGTTAGTTTTCAAAAGGAATACACGGTTCAAACGCATGATGAAGCGAAGACCGGTTTAGAATGTGGTTTTGACCCAACAAGCTTGAATACTTGTTTAATATGGGTAACTTAATCACATTCTGAATATTGAGACAAAACGATTTGGTTTGACCCGTTTCGGCTTATATATGCAAACTAGTCACATAGGCCGATCCGAACGCGAAACATGGTAACGGGTAACCATAAGAGTCATGAACATGTTACATAAGTTAATATGCCTTTGATATGTTGTGATATCAGTAGGATATCTTCCATTATGCCCAAAAACGAGTTTAAAACCAATTTATGCCCCGTAGGGGTATTTTGGTCATTTTAAAGGTTACAAAAGAGGTTAAATAGTAATCTGAGTTTCGGGTCTGATTAAATCAGTAAAAATACTTAATTTACTAAGTTACATCAGTAGGGTGTAACCTATACGTGAAATTTATCACTTATAACCAAACTATGCATCTTAAGGGCATTTTGGTAATTTCACATAAGCTTAAAAGGTCAAAACTAGAATTCTGAGTTTAAGACTTTTTCTTACTGCTAAAGTATGAAAGTTTACTTAAAACATCAGTAGGTATTAAGTCTTATACACCCAAAATGGTTTTAATATATACTATGCGTTAAAAACGCTTAAAAGGCGATTTTGAGCTATTTCCGGGTTCTTAAAGGAAAGCTGATATTTTTACCATTCCAGAAGGCTTAACATATTCTATTTATCATATTATATCAGTAGAAAAAGATTTGGTATCAAAAGGTTTGGTAAAACTCCTTTTATGGCTTAAAGGGTAAAACCGACAACTACCGAATTAAGCTTAGAACTCTAGGTTACGATCAGCCTAAAAATAAATAAAAATCTTCAAAAATCCCAAAATATTATATTACATCAGTGGGTAATAATTTTGGTATTTAAAAATTGGGTTTAGATAGGCTATATGCTAATCATACGGTTAATTTACCGAAAAGCTTCTTAATTACGCTAATGAGCATATCTCCTAATTTAGACCTCAAACTGATGTGAAATTTTATGGACATGCTTATAAGTCAGTAATAAAGGTTTTAGTCCTTTCACATCTTCAAAAATATTGGTTTTAGTCCTTTCACATCTTCAAAAATATTGTTTTAACATTAAAGGGTATTATGATCACGTTTAGGCATTATGGAAACATGAGATGGTCTTTAATTCTAAAGAACCAAGTAGTATAACTCTTGGGGGTTACACTATCATATAACATGATCACAAAGGACCCTAAGGCATAAATAACTCAAGCTAATTCGGGTCAGAACTGAAAGTCAAAGCAAAGGTCAAACTTTGCGACTTTCGGTTGCGAAACTAGCCTATACTTAGAATTGTCGGGTTGAATCATGTTTAGACATGATCAACTAATATTTACCAAGTCATTAGAGTGACAAAACTGATTTTAAAGATTTTATATCATTAGTTATGAATTTTATTTAAAACAAACCCGATTGACTTTAATTTGACCCGATAATTAAACTAAGTAAACGTGGTAATTAGGAGATGCCCTTTAGAGGGTTAAACACCTACCTAATTACGATCACGTAGCCATGTTCAACGCGAACCATGGCTCAACCGATTAAAAGTCAAAGTGTTTATCGATAACGCTTGACTTTTCGGTTAAAAACGCTAAACGAATAAACTAAGCATGAAAGGAATCACTTACAAAAGTCCAAAGGACTGAAGATCACTCAAAAGGAGGTTCCCTTGATCAGGCTCCTCAGATTTGAGTGTTAGAGCAAGATTGAAAGTGAATGAGCAAGAAATGCCATGAACAAGGGGGTATTTATAGGATTTTGAGAGCCGTTAGGATCGTTCATCGATAATCGTGCTTCAATCTCAGCCCTACACTTCATACCCATGGTTTACAAAACAATGGGCAGCCCCTAGATTCGTTTATGAGAGTGTGAGAGCAAAACCAAAGTTGGTTTTCAAAATTCTGGAACTAGGCAAGCTATACGGACCGTATGGTCCTGTATACGGTCCGTAAGGGACCTGTACAGCACATGTAATCTTTCAACTATTGACAGTTTTAGCCCCTACATTCCCAATTGTCATTCCCGACACATTTGAGGCCCGTTAAACCATTTTTAAGGCTCTACAATGATGCCTAAGCATAGGGAACATGAAACATGCTCAAAAATATGCCGGGTGTCAGTTCGTTTGGTCGTACGGTCTCGTTGTTCGGCTAATTACGACGAAACACGGACGGACGCTAAAAACGATCCAAATTACGCGACGAATGGAATTTTATCAAGCCAAACACTAAAATAAAATATCTTAGTGCTTACATAAATTTTTGGGTGTCCGGGGATATTCAGAATGCAAGATATGCGCGAAAGTGCAAACTTGCGCACTTTTTGACACTTTTAGTCCCTGCATGACATAAAAGTTTATTTTTGCGCACCAAACACCTCTAAGCCTATATCTAAGCTATCTAAAGGTTAATTAGAGTATACTAAACTCATGGTCATATTCCGGAAGGTCCGAAACCTTACGAATTGACATACTTTTGTAGTTTGACGCTTTTAACCCCTCGTATACGAATATCGTCATAACTTTCTCATACTTCATCGAAACCTTGTGAAATTTTTATCACACATTCTTGTGAGTATAATTAACCATTACAAAGCTTTGGGTCTGCTAAAAGATCACTCAGAGGTATACTTTAAACATGTTGACACATTTAGCCCCTGTAGTTTGTAATTCCTCACTTTCTTTCACAATTGGCTTCATATGATCCATGATTTATTCGTTTAAGGGTATAAACATCATCTAGGGTTATTGAAAGATATATTTATCCGATGTTGGCATCTTGAACCCTTACGTTCACATACTTTACTTGTTTGTCAACTTTAGTCCTTCATACGTAATCTTTCACACGTTCAAAGCTTATGACACGTGTCAATACATTATTTGTGACAACTCGTATTTTGAACCTAACCTAGTATGACTCGCTTGAACCTTATGTGAATATTTGAACTGATTGTGTGAACTTGAATGTTATGTGATTATGATTTTTGTGACATTGTGCATCGGATATAAACGGACCAAACTCCAACCCACTTGCCTACACAACTAATTCGGTCCATGTGGTTGGACTCGAAACCGTGGGGACGGCCCAAGTGGGGGTCGGCCCACCTTTCTTAAACATGTAAACACTTAGGGGAAAGTTTTGTTCCCTCATTGTTACAACAACACAAACACACACCAACCCTCAAGAACTCTCTCTCCCTCTCGGCTACTTGGAACCCGGCGACACACCCACACCCTACAACCGAGGATCATTCTTGTCTCTTCTTTAATTCGGTTAGTGATTGATATGTTTATTGTTGGTTTGAATATTGTTGAGGAATTGGTTGTTATATGAAAGTTCTTATGAGTATTGTTGCATGATAATATGTTTGATTAGGATGTTAACTGTTAATGTTCATGAATCGGCCATGTTGGTATCTAATCGGATATGATGTTTGTTAACCGGTTGTGATGTTATGATTTGGGAACATGATTTAGGTTGCTTGATAGTTTATGAAATCGATTGTCACATGATCCGATCCACTGTTCTTGATGATGATAGTATGAACATGCATGAATCTTGATTAAAAACTGTTGTTGGATCCATATGAATGCTATTGAAAAACTGTTAATTGATCATGATTGAATTGCCAAATTTGTGCATAATCAGTTACGGAAATTATGAGCTGTAAATCAGGAAATCAGTTACACATCCGGTTACGACAGGAGGTTGCGAGTCGGGATCTCCCATTGCGACTCGAAACCACACACGGTTGCGAGTCGAAACCAACACACACCGACACGAGCAGCATGAACCGAAACCACGGTTGCGAGTCAGGATGCGACTCGAAACCGGACCATGACAAGCCGAGACCACAGTTGCGAGTCCCGTTGCGACTCGTAACCGCCTTTGGTTGCGACTCGAGACCATGTAATCGTACATGCTGTTGTTGGGCCTGCACAAATACGAGCCCAACAGATTGGGCTGAACACTTGGACACTGTCTGTTTACGTGATGCTTGTTTACGTGACTGTTTACGTTGATGCTTGTACCACTTGTTACAATACGTGTAGAACCTACGTGCAGTATTTGAATACGAATCTGATTGGTATGATAACTTTGGTAGGACGTGGTTGATTGCTTATTAACTTAATTGAACTGTGTGAATCATACCGAGCAACCCCAGGTGAGTTCATTGCATTTTCTCAAGCATGCGTCCCGGTGGTTTGGGACAACGGGTAAACATTTGGAAGGGAAACTTGGGGTAAACGACTGAAACGTAGAAACAATCATTTACCGGATTGCCTGTAAGGCAATGGGGTAATTAGTTGATAGCGCTATTAGGTTTGGCACCCTCACACCGGGCCGTAAGGACGGGCGTGAACTAATTACTGGGACAACTTGTAACGCGGATATAAGACCTCCTACAGTTGTCAAGGTTGTTTGATACCTTGACTTTACCAATGCCTGTAGGGCATTGGAGTTAGGCATTCCCATCATTGACGCTGCATACGGTACAACAAATGAGTTAACAACGATATCAGAAACATACAACGAGTTGACTTATCTAATATCTGGTAACTTCCCACGTAAGCAATACCTTGAACTCACCAGCGTAGTCGGACACACTTGTTGCATGCTTGTAGGTCGTTAACTGTGGAGCGTGGACTTGCTATCTGGGAGTGCTGGAGTTGTCATGGATCGAAGCTACGGGATTACTAGTATTGACACTTTGGTTTTGAGTTATTATGAAACGATTACAAAACAATTTATTATATGCTTCCGCTACTCGACATTATTGAATTGATAACATGTTTTATTAAGTATTTTCTATTGGTTCAATGTGATTGGTGGCTCAGACTCTGGTGTGTAACACGCCTCGCGGGGGTTCCCGCAGGTGGTATTTTGGGGGTGTTACAGTTTGGTATCAGAGCCACTGGTTATAGTGAACTAGGTTTTAAAACGTTTTGTAAAACCAGACTATAACCGAACAACTTCGACAATCGATCATGACACTCAGCGCCAGATTGCAAGGTTCGCTTTTCTCTCGCTTTATACATTACTTGCTTAGCAGTCACACACCCACAACGTATATGAACTGGAATGTATAACACCTTAGTGCCTTGATAGTGTGACACTACTCTTCGACTCATGTAGATCATAGACCTGTAATACTGTCTGTTGTGTTATTTGAACGGGGGAAACTTCGAGCGTAAGTTAAGAGGCACTGAGACAAGCATGCAAATTGCCTTATTATTATGGGTGCACACTTAATAATAACGCGGGGTGCATGCAAGTCCCAGTGAGGCTTATCGAGCGTGAGAAGGGTTCTGCCTTACTATATGCAAACTTGGTAGTATATAGATATCTGTATGACACCTGACTTCCATCTCGTTTCGATTTCTAAATCGGTTTATTCCCAACTATAGAAACATGAGTGGACGAGGACACGGACGTGGCAACATCAACATGACTCAGGCTGAGTTGACTGACCTAATCAATACCCGCGTGGCTGAGGCTCTAGCAGCCTATCAAGCTGGTACGGAATGTACCAAGTACTCCTTATTCTTATACCACGTACACGTCTTTTCATTCCTATAATGTGTTTCCTCCCGTTATTTAGGTCAGCAAGCGCAACCCCAACCTAACCAGCCTGTGTGCACCTTCAAAATGTTTATGGACTGCAAGCCACAGACCTTCACCGGGACTGAAGGGGCTGTGGGACTCCTAAGATGGTTCGAAAAAGCAGAGTCCGTGTTTGCTATCTGTAACTGTCCCGCTGGGGACAGGGTGAAGTATGCTGCGGGTACCTTGGCTGATGGTGCCCTAACATGGTGGAACGCCCAAGTGCAGTTGTTGGGCATTGAGGCAGCAAATGCCACAACTTGGGAAGATTTTAAGGAATTGATCAGGGAGGAGTACTGTCCTCGGGATGAAATCGAGAAACTGGAAAACGAGTATTACAACTTGAAGATGGTTGGGTCTGAAGTTGAAGCGTATGTGAAGCGACAATACGAACTGGCCGACATGTGCCCAAACTTGTCCCGGCCTATGCCTAGGAGAATTGAGTTATTCATCAGAGGGTTACCTCCGCGTGTGAAGAGCTTGGTCACTGCAGCCCATCTCAATGATTTGACACAGATCGTTCGTCTGACTCACAAGATTGTGGATCAAGAGGTGGAGAGCGGATCGTTACCTCCGCGCATTTCAGCCACTGCTGCTGCTACACCCACTGCCACTGCGTCTGCTAATGATAACAAGCGGAAGTGGAGTGATTATGACAAGGCATCCAGTGCTGGCCAAAGTCAGAAAAGGCCAGACAACAGCAACCGCAACATCAGCCAGTCGTCGTCCGTCAATCAAGGCCAGGGTAGTGGTCAAAGTCAGGGTTCGTATGCAGGAAAGAAACCACAGTGTAATAAGTGTGGCTACCATCATTTCGGGCCATGTAGTCGCACGTGTCGCAGGTGTGGTAAAGTGGGCCATGAGGCCAAGGATTGCCGGGCTTCACAGCCCAGGCACCAGCAGCAACAGAACCAGCAGAATCAAAGACAACAGGGACAACCACCCCAGCAGAACCAGGGTTTTAGGAAGGGGTGCTTTCAATGTGGGGATGAGGGCCATTTTAAGCGGGATTGTCCTCAGTTAAACCAGAACGCCAACGACAACAACAACCGCCCGAATAACAACAATGCTGGAAACAACAACAACGACAACGGCAACAACGGGGGTAATGGTGCTCGGGGCAGAGTGTTTCAGCTTGGAGCAGGGGATGCCAGGAATGACGGCAACGTTGTAACTGGTACGTTTCCTGTTAACGATCGTATTGCTTCTGTATTATTTGATTCGGGTGCCGATTGGAGTTACGTGTCCCTAGAGTTTAGTCAACGATTAGGGATAACCCCAACACCCTTAGAGGTTAAACAAGTAGTAGAACTAGCAGATGGTAAGACGATAGAAGCCTCAAACGTCCTTTTTGGGTGCAAACTAGATCTCGTGGGTCAGGTGTTTGATATTGACCTCCTTCCCGTTACGCTCGGTAGTTTTGACATAGTGGTAGGCATGGATTGGTTGTCTAAGCACCAAGCCGAAATTTTGTGTAAAGAGAAGATCGTGCGTATCCCTCTCCCTGATGGAGAGTCGCTGTTAGTTCAAGGACATCGTAGTGGGACGATGGTTGGGATTATCACGGCCATGCGTGCACAACAGTATCTACAAAAGGGGTATCCTGCACTGTTAGCGTTAGTTACCAACGCTCAGTCTGAAGAGAGTAAGATTGAGGATCTACCAGTGGTGCGAGAGTTCGCTGATGTATTTCCAGAGGAGCTACCAGGGTTACCTCCTCACCGTCAGGTAGAATTTCAGATTGATCTTGCACCGGGAGCAGCTCCAATTGCTCGAGCTCCTTACCGGTTAGCACCAGGAGAGTTACAGGAACTGTCTAATCAACTGCAGGAGTTGTTGGACAGGGGCTTTATTCGACCCAGTTCTTCGCCTTGGGGAGCCCCAGTTTTGTTCGTAAAGAAGAAAGACGGGTCATTCCGTATGTGTATCGACTATCGAGAGCTCAACAAGGTGACCACTAAGAACCGCTATCCGTTACCACGTATCGACGACTTGTTCGACCAGTTGCAAGGGTCGAGTTTCTACTCAAAGATCGACTTAAGGTCGGGTTATCACCAGGTAAGGGTTAGGGAAGAGGATGTTCCCAAGACAGCCTTTCGAACGCGCTACGGGCACTATGAGTTTTTGGTCATGCCGTTTGGATTGACCAATGCACCAGCAGTTTTCATGGATCTCATGAACCGCGTATGCAAGCCTTATCTCGATGAATTTGTTATAGTATTCATCGATGACATCTTAGTCTACTCGAAGAACCAGGAGGATCACGAGCGTCACTTACGTCTCATCTTGGAACTCTTGAGAAGGGAACAACTGTATGCGAAGTTTTCTAAGTGTGACTTTTGGATTCGGGAAGTGCATTTCCTTGGGCATGTTGTTAACGAGAAAGGGATACATGTGGATCCTGCTAAGGTGGATGCGGTAAAGAATTGGGCGGCACCAAAGACTCCGTCTGAGGTGCGTCAATTTCTTGGTCTCGCAGGGTATTATCGAAGGTTCATTAGAGACTTCTCAAAAATCGCGCAACCTCTCACCTCACTAACACAGAAGAACACGGCGTACTTTTGGGGAACGAAGCAGGAAGAGGCCTTCCAGTTGTTAAAACAGAAACTTTGCAGTGCACCGATCTTGTCTTTGCCAGAGGGCACCGAAGATTTTGTGGTATATTGTGACGCGTCAATTTAGGGTCTCGGTTGCGTGTTGATGCAACGCGAGAAGGTGATAGCTTATGCTTCTCGTCAGCTAAAGGTGCACGAGAAGAACTACACGACACACGACTTGGAGCTAGGAGCGGTGGTATTTGCGTTGAAGATTTGGAGGCACTATCTGTACGGTACCAAATGCACCATCTACACCGACCATAGAAGTCTCCAGCACATCTTCGACCAGAAAGAGTTGAATATGCGACAACGACGATGGGTGGAGTTATTGAACGATTATGAATGTGCCATCAAGTATCATCCGGGCAAGGCGAACGTTGTAGCTGACGCCCTCAGCAGAAAGGATAATGCACCTAGGCGTGTGCGAGCATTACAACTAACGATTCAGTCCAACCTCCCTTCCCAGATACGAGACGCTCAGTTGGAAGCGTTGAAACCAGAGAATGTTCGAGCTGAAGCTTTACGTGGCTCGAGACAGCGACTAGAACAAAAGGGAGACGGCGCTTACTACGTAACTGGACGCATTTGGGTCCCACTCTTTGGCAACTTACGGGAACTTGTGATGGAAGAGGCACACAAATCACGTTACTCTGTACATCCTGGATCAGATAAGATGTACCATGACCTGAAAACTACCTACTGGTGGCCCAGCATGAAGGCTCATATAGCAACCTACGTCAGCAAATGTTTGACTTGTGCTAAAGTCAAAGCAGAACATCAAAAGCCCTCAGGTTTACTGCAGCAACCAGAGATACCCACATGGAAGTGGGAACAGATCGCTATGGATTTCGTGACAGGACTACCAAGAACTCAGGCTGGGAATGACACTATTTGGGTGATTGTTGATCGCCTCACGAAATCAGCACACTTCCTAGCAATCAAGGAAACGGACAAGTTTTCTCAGCTGGCAGCAGTGTATCTCAAGGAAGTGGTTTCTAGGCATGGGGTGCCAACTTCCATCATCTCAGACCGTGATCCGCGTTTCACTTCAGAGTTATGGCAGTCTATGCATAAATCGTTTGGGTCCCAACTTGACATGAGTACCGCTTATCACCCGCAGACGGATGGTCAAAGCGAGCGCACCATCCAAACACTTGAAGATATGCTTCGGGCATGCGTACTCGACTTTGGAAAAGGATGGGAGAAACACCTACCGTTGATAGAATTCTCCTACAACAACAGCTACCATTCAAGTATTAAGGCAGCTCCGTTCGAAGCACTGTACGGACGGAAATGCCGTTCACCTCTCTGTTGGCATGAGGTGGGAGATAGTCAGATCACAGGACCTGAGTTTGTCCTTGAAGCATCAGAAAGCATCGTGCAGATCAGAAATCGTATGGCCGCAGCTCGCGATCGTCAGAAAAGCTACGCTGACAAGCGTAGTAAGCCGTTGGAATTCGAAGTTAATGACCGCGTTATGTTAAAGGTTTCACCCTGGAAGGGTGTGGTGCGTTTTGGGAAACGCGGCAAGCTAAACCCTCGTTATGTAGGACCATTCAAAATCTTAGAACGGATTGGAAAAGTGGCCTACAGGTTGGAATTACCTGCTGAGTTGGGTAATGTCCATGATGTATTTCACGTATCACAGCTAAAGAAGTGTTTGGTTGACGAAACACTAGTAGTACCATTCCAAGAGCTAAAGATAGACGACAAATTGCAGTTTGTCGAAGAACCGATTGAAATCATGGATCGGGAAGTCAAAGTTCGTAAGCACAGCCGCATACCGATTGTCAGAGTTCGTTGGAACTCCAGACGGGGTCCAGAGTTCACGTGGGAACGCGAGGACCAGATGAAACTTAAGTATCCCCATTTGTTCCCCAAAGATCAGGCAGAACCTAGTGAACCTAGGGTTGAGGCAACTAGCGAATTTCGGGACGAAATTCCCATTCAAGTTGGGGAGGATGTGACACCCCAGGAAAACCAGCAAACGATGTAACCTACCTAGCTTTAACTTGTATAGCTTACGTTAGTGAGTGCGTACCAAATTTCGGGACGAAATTTCCTTTTAGTTGGGGATACTGTGACAACTCGTATTTTGAACCTAACCTAGTATGACTCGCTTGAACCTTATGTGAATATTTGAACTGATTGTGTGAACTTGAATGTTATGTGATTATGATTTTTGTGACATTGTGCATCGGATATAAACGGACCAAACTCCAACCCACTTGCCTACACAACTAATTCGGTCCATGTGGTTGGACTCGAAACCGTGGGGACGGCCCAAGTGGGGGTCGGCCCACCTTTC